>NC_051039.1:24978646-25278646 GCF_904848185.1 Acanthopagrus latus | reverse complement strand
ACTGTTCTGGGATTTCAACTCAACAAAACTGTAGTTGTATCCTGGGGCAAAACAGCAGCTTTTTTTTTTCTTAAGACTGAGTTTGTTAATGTTGCTGCCCCTGAAAAATGCAGTTTTACTATTGAAAAACATGTAAAGAAACTTGAAAGCTAACATACTGCAGATTATCTTCTTTTGATACATGCTTTCAGTTCCACATCTGTTAGCTCTGGCTATGATGTGCATGTTTATCTCTTCCATTATTAAGAATGCATTGAGAGCCTGCTGTAACCTAGTTTCTTGATCATTCTGCCTCACGGATTTGTGTCAGCGGGCCACTCATTTAAAGAATACAGTTTGTTTTATACACAATAAATCTAATTTTGAAGTCCCTAAATAGAAGGTCAGCCTTTTTACCTTCAGTTAAATGTTCAGGATTTTAACCATGGGTCCTTTATACACAGGGTGGATTACACTGAATAGGTGATTGTATAAGAACACCACATCAAATTATGCCCCAGTGAATTTTATTGGAAAGAAATGTAAAGTACAACTAAGCTGGGCTGCTGCATCTGACTGTGCTGTATACTCACTGCAGATTGATCATCATGCTCTTTAGTATAGTCCAAATTTACTTTCCTCTTCTTCCTGTCCAACAAAAGCAATAAAACATTTCAGCATTTCAAAATTCAGTTTAAATCAGTGGAAAAATGTGCATGGTAAGAAATACTTAACACTTAACTTACCTTGATGGCCGTATTTATTATTTCATTTATGTTTATTTACTGTGTTAACCTGAGAATAATGTGAAAACTAGGAACTTTCTTTTAAATTCAAACGGACCTCATTAGGAATATTATAAAAGCTACATCCTTTAACTGATGTTCATATTGCAGGTAATTATTTTGAGATATTTCCAACACTTACTGAACATTATTTATGTCTTTGGCAGTTGACAGTGCAGCTCAGTGGCAGCTGCTTAAGGAACCAAACATTGGTCAACTTTGTCCTTGTATAAAATCAGATGACATAAAATGTATCAGGCAAATAAAGATAATCGTAAACTTAAGGAAAAAATGTAATTGGAATAAATGAAATCTCGATTAAGCTCTTTTTTGTTTTGTTTTGTTTTGTTTTTTTCAAAAGAGACCCTCTTATCACAATTCACAACAACTTATATGACAATACTGAATTTATTACTCTAAAAGAATCTCTAAAACCGTGATCGGGCTTCAAAAGTACTCAGGCGAGTTGAGCCTCCACCGCTGGTTAAAACCACCACTGCCAATTTCTCCACTTATAAGGCCGTGTGTGTCTGGAGGATTTCTAACGGGAATTTCCGTTTGTTTAACCTCTTTACGGTACGTTAACCCCTGTCAGGACGTACTCGTCAGCCCAGTACAAAGGGGCTGAAAAGCGGGGACCTTTCCCCGTCTGCCGACCCTGTGCGCAAATCCAAGCCTGCTTTCCTGAAAAGTTCCCAGTCCTTTCCCAAGACTACCGTGAAATAAGGCAAACCTAAAGCGATGGGAGACTTTAAATGTCACATGTCTATCTGAGCCACTTTTTTTTTTATTAGGATCTTAAGGGCACAGTTTATTTTGACCTGAAGAGAATGGTCTAAAATTAAATAAAGACTCTGTGAAGTGAATTGTGTGAATTTCCCCGCAGGACCTGCTGTACCTCTCTCTTTGGTTTACCACTGTACAGGAACATGCTAATGCCCTCTAAGCGAGGTGTAATATTTCTTCATAATTTCTTACCACAGTTGAAAACACGTGTCTGGGGGACACGCTGACCTCAGGTAATAAGCTTACGGCGAACGAGATCCTTGGGTGTAAGGAGCCAAGAGCTGCCGAAGTGTTCAATCAGGCTTTGAAAGAAGGAATCTGGTCATATGGCAGATTTTTTTTTTCTTTTTTAAGAACTCTGGTTGAACTCTTAATTGTTCAATCAGAGTGTATTTGGCACAAGTCCAAGTACAAACCAATCGATTAGTGACACCCGATAGATGCAGCTAATGACCGGGATTAAATGAATTAACCAAACTTTGAATGTATGCGCTATTTAACTACATTTTTATTTATTTATTTTTACCTTTTTTCCTTTCTTTTTTTTTCAGAGAGTTCTCTCAATCTACTGGACTGGAACCTTTCCACAGCTGGAACATCTCACTGTACTTGTTATTCTGAATAAACAACTCGGGGTTACAGTCATTTTCCATGAGCTGTTCCCAGTAGCTTACAGAAACCGGGGCCACTGTAGTGTGGTTTGTTTTTTTAACCCTCGTCTGGACAACTTAAAGGCCTTGCGGTTTTTTAGATTAATCCACACAAAAGAGCTGAACGATTGGTGTTGCATATTTCCCACACTCGCACTCGAATGACCTCGTGGAAGTGTTAGAAAATTAGATTAGCAGCGTATTAGTTTGACCACATTTACAAACTTAATTTCATTTGTACCGGAGCAGAGAATCAGGTCTGTGAAGGCAGCTTATGTGAGTTTATCGCTTTGTTATTAAGCCTGTTTGTTCAGTCTCGCGCCCGGAAGCCGCTCACACTACTGGTGCTGTGTTCAATAATCACACTAAAGGTGTTTCAGTGTAATTGGAGCTATGTGAGCTATAAAAGGGCCGCCACCCGACAGACCTGGACGCCGTCCCTCTCCTCACTCATGCTCAGATGAGCACCTGTCACATTAAAGGATCGCGTGAGAGAGCAGAGGGCGGCACGAGAGGAGCACGGAGACGCGGTCGGGGTCGAGCGCGCGAGGTAGGCCGCGTTCCGCGCTCTCGATTAGCTCGAGCGGAGTAAATGAGGATGGTAGGGCAGGCTGTTAGATCATCACCGCACTGTTCAGAAGACTTCATCCTGCCCAGAGTCCCGGTCCGCTTCTCATGTACCGCTGTGTGACACCTCACAGAGCCACGTCTGCCCAGGTGAAACTACAGATCTGATCCTCCAGCGTCGCACCCCAATCAGTGCCTGCGTCGCCTGTAGTCTGACGTCAGTGGACTTTTGTGATAACGGGCTAGTTCGTTTGCTTCTTTCAGGACTTTTAAAACCATGTGCATATGTATATATGTTATTTCACGGATCTCAGGCAGCTAGGCACAGATTGACGTTTAACCAGAACTACTAAAGAATAATGAGTTTTCCGTAAACAAACAACACACATGATTTTAACAGTTTTCGATGCATAGGCTATTTCCATCGCGTTTCACTGCTCCACAGCACAGTTGTGATATTCACCAAATGTTAAAAATAATCTACATCACATAATATTCTTGTAGCTGATACCCTTTAACTACTTGTTTGTTTGTTTGTTTTTTTATCTTGATACAAAAATAATGAAATTAAAACAGGAGAGAAATGAAAATCTTCCAATAACTAAATTGTGTGTATAAAATAACTCTAATTTCAGTTCCTAATGCTGTGGTCCATAATTTGTTCAACAGTAAAAAAAAAAAAAAAAGAAAAAAAGAAAAAAAAAGAAATCATACAAAAATAAATCATTCAAAATTATTACTGAATGTAGTTTTAGATAGGTAAATGTGTCTCAAATGATTACTGCCAAAGTTGTATTAGGTAATGCAAAACAAATGTAATACCTAAGTTTAAAAATGTCTAATACCGATGTGTGTTGTGATTACATGTATCAGTGTTCCCCTCTCATGTTTGGTACAATCAGTTGTTTATGTATTTCTTTCTTTCTATACACAAGTACATAAAGTGAAAAAGGGACATAAGAGCAAGTTTTTCAAATTATTTTTTGCCCCTGAATGCAACATGAAGCTAAATCTCCTAAAAAAAAACTAAAAAAAAAAAACACTTACAACAACAGTGGATATAACAACAAAGCACAGAATTAAAGAAACCAACTAAGTAAAGATTTACATCATGTGATGGCAAAAAATAAGGTTTATGGGACATGGAAAATGCAACCTGTACAGAGCTTCTGATGAAATGGTGTTGATGGTTTCCTTAAGTGTGCAAATTTTACTTCATGATTCCCAATAGGAAAAATGGGAAAGTACATTCCCATAACATTCAGAGAAATTAAGTTTGTAACCAACAACAAGCAGTTGGTAAATTTGAATTTATAAAGATGAAACAAGTAATTTCCTGTCCCTGTTTCACAGCATTTTTTTTAGATCATTTAATGTTCCTATATTAAACATGCAAAGACAACTTGAAATGAATAATATTATCATTAGATTATTTTTATATTAAGAATAACTGTGTCTGTTTAAAGTTAATATTAAAGATTTCACTTTTGACGTCACTTTGGCGGTGTAATCTTGGGGTTTAGGAAAATGTTTGAAAGAAATATCTCTTTTATGAACAATAAATGGCACACAAATTATTCAGAAAGCATAAAAGGGGCTTTAGTTTTACATTTTCTTTGGAAACATCTTGTGTGGTATTCCTAGAGTCGCTGATATGAGAGCAGCATTTTGACAAAATAATTTAGTTACTTGCATGCCTTTTAGTAACTATCAGAAAAAAATCATCTCTGTGGACAACACTGACATGCAGGGAGACATGCAAAGAACAGACAGATTTTAGAGTCTTAGGAAGGGTAAAAGGCAGAGGAAGTGAAGAGAAGTGGAGTAGACGAAACTGAAAGGGGGAGTAGGAGAGTTGAGCCAAGAGTGAAAAAAAGGCAAGGGCAGCTAACCTAACCTGAAGCGACATAAAAGAGTAAAGAGACTATGTGCACACGCATGTGTGTTTGTGTGTGTGCGGATGGACATGCAAGTGCCTGTGTGTGTGTGCGTGAGTGTTAGTGAGACACCAGACTGCACTCTGTTTTCTTCAGTCTTGTCACGCAACGTTCCCTAAAGCCCCGCCCTGCGTCCACTGCTACACTTCCTGAGTGGCCTATATTCAATGACTCTCAGGCTAAAGTGATTATGCTATAGTCTCTATAGTAGTGGTTTGCTGGGAATGGGGCATGTTTGGGCCCTTTAATGTCCTCAGCGTCAGCGAATTAGTATATACAGGGATCACCTTAATCTGACCCTCCCCCTTCTGAGCTAAATCGCCCATGTGGGCACACAGCACCACTGATGCAATACACAATGCCCTTAATCGCAATCACAACCTAATGGGTGTATTTGCAGTATGGATCATCGGTGTGAAGCTTAATGATAGGACACTGAAATCAAAGGGCTGCATCAGTCTGATGAAGTGTCTGCGGTAAACTGACATTTGAGCATTTCTAATGACACCAGGATCAGATATGTTGGTGATTTAGTAACTTGAGACATGACATCAGAGTGTCTTCAAGAAACTAAATCAGGTACAGGTGCTTTTGACTAAACAAAGTAGTCAAATGAAGACTTAGAATCTTGACTTATAGTATATTAAAAACAGTTTTGTTTTTTAAAAAGTGAAAATATAAAACACACGTTAAATATGTTCTTAATTGAACAATTTTTATTTATTTATTTATTTTACACAAGAACCTATATTTCATGTACCAGATATATATCGCTCAATTTCATGTCAGAAAATAATTTGACAGTATTTCCTTGTTTTAGTTATTATTTCTATTTTAAAGTCTTGATTTGCAGGATCTTTTTTAAAAGCAATTTTCAGGGGGGGTCTTTAGTGCCCCTATTCACAGGGTAGCTCTAAGAAATGACCAGAAATGAGGGACAGAGAGAGAGGGGACAACACACAGCCCCATATCCCAAGCTGCTGCAACAGGGGATAAAGCTCAGCACATAAGCTGCACACTCCACCAACCAAGCCAGTGGGGTGCCCCATCATACATTGGTTGCTGTTTGTTAACACATGATTCAAAGTTGATTGTAGAGTCTCATTTCCATGGTCTTCAAATAGCGCCTTAGATATTCACCAACCTAAAGCATCTGTATGTGACACCTGGACAATAAGGTGATGCAGTCAATTATCTTTCTGTCACTGCAGAGATGAACACCACCATGTACTTCGAGTGGGTCATTAACGATGGTTACGATTAATTACATTTAATTTTCAATAGCTATTATATTTTGTGTAAGTCTATATGCTGCTTTTAAGGAAAATGAAAATCCTGTGTATACACTTAAATCTCTAACTGAAAGTGAAACTCTCACCCAAAATGCAACCTAGGTTTTTTTGGGAATGTATATGAGTCAAACCTTCATGTAAAGCATAATTACGATGATAGAGGCACTTTTAAGATTTACTGTATTTTCATTTTTTGGGTCAAGCTCATTTTCAATGGGAGTGTATGGGGCACTTTTATGATATGAAAATTGCTATTTTTAAAACACTAAGAAGGCTCAACACAGCATGAAACCTTGCTTGTATTATCACCAGGGTCTTTACACATATAGCTCATCTGAACCACATACACTCTACCCAGATGTGTCGGTCCCCGAGTGCGTCTGGGCTGCCATGACGACGGCTAGAGGAGTAAGCTGCTGCTAACATGAGTTGTTCAAAAACGTCCTTTTTTACTCAACTGTGTGTACACAAACAATGTTCTCAGTGGTTGTGTTTACGTGTAAAGACCCTCATAATCATAAAAGTGCCCCATGAAAATGAGTTTGAGCCAAAAACGAAAATATGGTCAATCTTAAAATCTATTTTGTCGTAAATATGCTTTTACACGAAGGTTTGACTCCTATACATTCACAAAAAAGCCTAGGTTGCAATTTTGCGAGAGTTTCACTTGAAGTTAGATGGAACTATTGTCTTCAGTTATCATTCTTTTTTTCATTGTTAAAAACATGAAAAAACATGTGTGAATTTTAATAATTGTGATTATTATTTGATATGAATAATCCCATGGTTATTGATTAATAATTATAGAGATTAATTTTGTAGTGTGTATAAAAAAAGATCTGATCACTTCAATAGATTCAGAGAAAACACATACATTTTCCAAAGTTTACAAAACTTTTGTAAAGACTGTCATTTTCACTGAAAATGTGGGCTAGTTGACCGACGTTTGAGATATTCAATTTAAAACAGTGTTTTGAATGTTCTTTATTAAAATACGCTTGCAAATGTAATACCACCAACAACACGTCGAGCAAGCATGTTTTTGAAGTGACTGATATCCTAATTATATTTAATTTGTTTTGTTGTTTAAAAATGCCATTTGACAAGCTGAGGGTGCAATTGTTGTTACTACAAATAATGTTTTCTGAAACGTTTCTGAAATGTTTTTGAATAAAAATGTTTTTTTTTAAATCTCACCTAGCATGTTTTTCTTAATTTCTTCCAGTGTTCTCCAAGTGCTGAAGCTCGCCTAAAAGTTAAGCGAAGAATCCCACACATCCACAAAAAACAAGCATTTGACACTGTAACATAGAGGTGGGTGTATGTTTGTGTGTATACGGATTGCATGTGTGTGTAAGGCATGATTAGATACCTAGAGGCCCACTGCAGAGTTCTGTCCGGAGTGTTCTGGCTGATGATTGGATGAAGCTACACAGTTTCCTCTCTCTCCACAGGTCTCTGGCCTTTGTCAAGGCCCACACTGTCAGAAGCCATTTGCACACAATGCATTCAAGAACACACACACACACACACACACACACACACACACACACACACACACCTGCACCAAACGTACGCACACACACACCTGCACTAAACGTGCGCACGCACACACACACACACACACACACACACACACACACACACACACACACAGTACCATCAAAATGTTTGAGTCCTGTGTGTCTGATGCAAGTGGCCATTACACTATAATATAAAAAAATACCACATAACAGTAGTTTTATTTATTCACAAGCATCAACATTCACCTTATCCTTTTTGTCTTAAGAGTTCATACACACACATTCAGGCATGCACACAACCAAAATATCACTTAGTAGTCCTGAAGTAAGTTGTAATGACCTCCCTCTGATGCTGACACCAGCCTTTTTTTCTCTCTGCCAACTCTCCTGTCACTCATCCTCTTCGTGTGTCATCATATTGCACAAGTCTCATTTCCCTTGAGTGAGCCGAAGCCATTGTTGTGTGTCCACACATTTATCCCTTAAAACCTATCAATCATATTGCTGTTCATAAATCTATTTCTGGTTTGCTTCAATTTTTATAAACATTTCTTACCAGCAGAATATATGTCTGATCTAAATTCCAACCATAAGATGGCACTAGAGTCAAACGAATGTAGCCTTGATTTCTTCGAGTGGTTGTCATGGCAACAGGTATGCTTTTCTACTCCTCTTGATGGGTTTTACACTCCAAGGTCCTTCGCTCTACCTGTTTGGGTAGGCTGATGACTTGAGCACCACTCAGAGTAAATAACTCCCTGTTAAATTGAGCAGAAGTGCAAAAGAGCACTGAATTGATGTGTTCAAACAGATTTGAATGTAAGATGCTTTTCTTTAGAAGTATCATGTCTTGCTGAATTTGACTAACAGAATGGTTTTGCTGGGTGAAATGTTACAGCAAACATGGCAGATCATTTTGATGTGATTTTTATATCCTCTGTTACATTAAATCACTAATAAGAACATGAGTCAAAGTCATTTGTCCCACTTCTCCACCTCATGAATAATGTGCAAGGTTAAATTTATTCCACTATGAATGGCACCAACCCCATTAGCATCGTAATTACTTATGTGATTTAAGTCAGTGGTTCCCGGTCCTGCAGTACAGCTGAATTTCTTTCTTGCCATCTAATGGGGACTATTTTACACCTGGGATGGCAGGCGAATGATGTGGTGCAGAGTAATGTTGGAAAACCAGACATTTCTGCTTATTGTGAGCTGATATGTGACACATGCAGCATAACAAGAATCTGAACAAAAAGTTTGATAGTCAGCAGGCGATCAGCTGCAGTGGACAGAAATAAAGACCAGGTATAGAAGAACAGCTGGAATGCTTACACATAGGCAACTTGTAAAATCTGGCCAGTGATGGGTGGAAAATGCTGACAACATACAGCAGGGCTAATGAACCAGTGAGGCACGGCTCCTGAGCTGATGAGGTGATAGGGAACAGGTGTGCAGTGCAGGGGCGACACGGTGAGGGTGCTGGGGACAGCTGAAGCATGGCTGACTCTCAGAAGCAGACAGGGTCACGGACAAGGAGAGGCACAGGAGGGGAGCAGGAGGGTGCTGCTGATGTTGCTTTGACAGAAAGAAAGATTCATGCTTTCATAGTTGGCCACAGTCAGACCAGTCACCAGTCTGAATCACTGGACCATTTTGGCCAGTCTGAGAGCCTTACCACCTAAATGCTGCCCTTGATTAGTTGCAGTGTCTGTGGTGGTCTTGAGCAATTATTTAGTCCCTTTTGTCCTGGATGCACAGTGAACTGGCACGTTGATGTATTATTACTAACTACTATGAATATGAACAGGAATCCAGCATCACAGGAACTCATTTTCTGTCGAATTTTCAGCCTCCAAGGACTCAACAAAAGACCTTTAAATTAGATTTTTTTACCAGAGTACTAGCAAATCAAATGAAAAAAGAATGTGAGCTATTCTTGGTTTATTAATGGATGGCGGCCTACAAAATGCAGACCTCTAATACACTTTACTTAGTTCCAAGGTTGATGTTTTGCTTTCTATGGTAGTGATTTGTAATTTAGTTTTTCCCTCTTCTCTTTCTTGAGTGAAACTGAAAACAGACATTATCTCTGACCAAAGATACTGAAATGTGGGACGCTATGTCAGACAATTTTTGTAACTCCACAAAACCAACAATCCGCTGTTTACACCCACCTCATTGGCTCTTAATTCAGAGAAGGTCAGATCTGTAAGTAGCATGTGTTCTCTTGGGAGTTGTTGTTTTCGTTGTTGAACAACCTCCCTTGCCAATGAAAATCTGTCTGCGTGACTCAGGTTTAGTCACATTCGCCGACTTCCTTCCTTCCACTGTCTCTTAAGTTATAACAACAGGCGACCAAATGAAACGTACTGTTACTTATAATGGAATTAAGGATTTCTTGGGGATTGAACATTGTCATATTGTACATTTGGGATAGTTCAAGTACACAACTCAGCAAATGTTACATGTTATATCTTAAGCCATTCATTAGTTTCAGAAAATGTGCGAGTGGGATCATTGGACCACCTGGAACCAGTGTTGTGCAGTTAGAATATACATGGTTCCCAATTTAGATTTAACTTATTTATTTTTAAATGAAGTGCTCTGAGCGATTATTTTTCAATAAACCAATCCATCCCAAAACCACAATAGTTGCCACCGGTGTTGGGGATATGCCTTTTGATTGACAATTATTAATTGTTACCACCTGACCACATCAACTGGGTCAATAATACAGTATCTCAATGTGTTGTTGACAATATTCTAAATATCTATGGAAAGCTCAACATCAGAGACTTACACTTTTCGCCCAGAAGGATACACCAGCTCCGGTGTGATTGCATACCTTTGATAAATCTTACGCTCAGTGTTGTCTGTGATTTGTTTTATCTATTATTTCTTTGTTCAAAATAAAGTCATTTTAGTTGTTTGCATGATTGTTAGCCACTCACTGGAAACCCCGTGATGCCTTGGTTTTAGTTTGATGACTAATCAGTGTTCCTTAATCTGGATGTAATAAAACCATACATCATCATCGTTAACTCTGGGAGCAGGAGTTCACAGTGCTCACGGTCATTATCCACTTCACCGACAGCATGAGCATGTTCAACCTTTCACCGCTCTCATGCACAAGGTATTCTGAAACCTCCTCCCTCTTTTCTTAATTTCCTTAAGTTGGAGTTGAGGCAACTGGGGCTGTCTCAGTAACGCCCACCTTACACAATGATTGGCCAAGTCTGAGGAGAAATTAGACCAGGTTACTTATCGATCGACCCACTCCTTTTTGTCCAGTTCATTGTGTCTCCCCCCCTCTCTGTGACTGCAGGCTTTTGGTCCTGTCTCAGCTGTGGCTATTTGGAACAGTACAAACGCTTTTTGCCTGTGAACGAGTTTTGTTTGAAATAAGCTGAACCCTTTGATCCAGCCCTTCCATCTTCTCTCCAACACAGCAATGCTTTCCTCCAAGAACAATTTCTTACATTATTAATGAATAATGTAATACACAGGAGGGTTGCTCAAAAGATTCTTTTGTCTTCACAAGTATGAATCATGTTTTGTATTCAGTGTCCTCATACTGCATCCACAATGATGTCCAATCTGTCGTGGTGACACGAGGCAATAAGGATCACGATGTACCTCTGCGCAGTGGTGTGTGGTGTGGCTTAAGAGAGGAGAGCGCCTGTTTATGTTTGTCTTTTGCAACAGTTACAGAAATAAGAAAATCATTTCTCATCATTTCTTCCCAACCTTTGCCAGCTAACTTTTCCTTTCCCTCAGGGCTGTGAATGATTAAAGGCCTGGGATATTTCAGGCACATTAAGATGATTTAGAAGCAGGCCAAATGTCAAACGGTACAGCATTAGACTGACTGCGCCAGACTGATTCAGCAGACAGGCTATTTGTCAAAGTCTCTCTGCAGGACTTAGAAGTTTTACTACAGGGCTAATAAGGTTGTTCACACATAAATTCACGGGGTAAGGTGATATCTACAGTCTGGATGTGTGATGGGTGCGCACAAACAGCCTGCAGGCACTCTGCCATATCCTCTCTTCTTCTTTCTTCTGTTCCTCCTAATATCCCTCCTCACTTGCACCACTTAGCTCAGAGTTAGCAGTGTGAGGATGAGTAGCGACTGACGGTCCACAGAGACATGACTACAGCAGGAGATGTCTGAGTCATTATTCAATTAAAAGGCTCAGATGCAGAAGAACTTTGTAATTGATATTTTGTGTGCCCCCTCAGATGCTTGAGAAAATGATTTACAGTGAGCAACTGGGATTTTGACTTCCTTATTGCACTTGTGATTGGTATTTAAAGATTTTGGTCCACCGGGGTTTGATCTAGTTTAATACATCATATAGAGGGTGAGACATGTGAAGTGGTTGTGTACAGATGAGTTTTGTTATCCAGAGAGCTGGGCTTGATGAGAGGGAAAGAGACACAAAGAAACACAAAGCACCGCCGAGACTAATGGAAATGTCATTAGTTTTGAAGGTATTTGCTCATAAAGGAAGCGAGGGACTGGAGCACTCTGATTGATTTGCAGCCTTTAATTGTTTACACAATTAAATTGATTGATTTGATTAGAATTGTGTACTCACGGTCCCTCTTTTTTTTGTGGTGATGATGCCTCAAACACTGAATAAGGGTTTGAATAACTTGCATTTTTCATCAGATTTTCTCTGACATGAGACATAAGTCAGTGTTATTAAAGAGAAACTTCTGTCTGAATGAATCAATGCAGATATATGCATAAACCTTGTGTGTTTCTTCTAGTATTGTACATAAAAGTAATGATCTCAGATTGGTTAATTTGTCTCATGTACTAAATCACAATTGCAGATGTTCAGTTTGTTCACAGTGACTCAACATGAAAACCATTGCATTGAATGTGACAATTGTTGAACTCATGCAAAAGAATTAGATGGAAAAATGTCATGTTTTGAGCATAACTATTTTTCAAGTACCGAGAACCCTGGTTTAGTCTGGACCAAAGTGACAAACCAGTGAGAACAAACATGGATACATCAGTGTGTTGACAGGACTCAGTGTTGCTAAGGGATATTTTGTCATGTCTTGACAACTTTTAAACCTACACTGACCAAATCGTTTAAATTGAGTTTTTTTTAAATAGTAGCTACAAAGTAAGATTAACGGAGAGATGGGAGTCATTGATGATACAGTGGCCAGAATGAATTCCCTTTCTCTACTGTAGCATGAACACATGCACCATTACACCTCTTGTACATTGACCTTACGCATATTCTATTTGTTAGGATCAGGAAAATGTGATAACCAGACGGGTAATTCTAACAACTTTCAGATGACCTAACTGCAGAGTCATAGAACTCTGTGCTATTCCCCAAATTTTGATCCTGTTTTTTTTTTTTTTTTATTCACCACTTACAGAACATCTCCAAGTGAACAATAGAGCAGAGCATCTCAGGACATTGCTTCGTCTTTTGGAATGACAGCTTGTACTACTCAGGCAGAGAGCAGTTTAGTTTTCTCAGAATGCGTCATTTTTACCTCAGATGTCAATAAAATTAGAAAATGTCTTGGAAAAACTATTGAACTTTCCTTTCAATAAACTCAAGAAAGTAAAATGTTCCCTCACACTGGCTTATTATGGAGTGTTGGCTTTCACTGCCTCTTCATTCTGTTTTCAGACAGATGTTTTTGATGGAAAAAAAAGAGAGAGAAAAAAATAAAAAGGCCTTGAACCAAAGTGACGTAAATGAAACATTTCTGTTTTAAACCACACTGAATAAGGACTACGGGAGTTTAGGGCAAATCATCTTTGATTCACCCCACCTGACAAAGGAAAACTGGTCTGGGACCTTGGTCTGGACTCATGTTTGGCCAACATTATCTGGGGGTTTGCAGATCCAGTCTTAAAGCCTGTGAGCTGCTCAAAGACTTAACGCCGTCCTGATCATTTCAAACATGAATGATATCAAGTTTATGAAATGTGGATAATTATATTGCTGTTGTCCAAGCAGGACCACAATAGCCAGTGACACATCCCCGAGCAGCTGGCAGTGTAGTGAAACAACACGTAGCTGTGATTTCAAATCTCGTGGTGTGTGCATGTTTGAGACTAGACAAAACAACGTCTGTAAAGTTTACCATCGTGTGCAAGATAGAGCCCGCGTTGAAAATTGGTCTTAAAACTCGTGTTGTCTGAGCCTCACTTGTTGCCTCTGTAAACTGTGATGGAAAAGGTCACTGCCAGTGTTGTTACATTTATAAAACTGTCATCTGTCAGAGAGCACTTTACCAGCTTTTGTTCTTGCAGAGGCTAATTGTATTATAAGTTATGAACCTGTCTCTAAGACAGAGGTGTCATGGTTACCTGATATGTTATTCAAACCCCGTCCTTTAACCCAGTCATATAGAACGTATTTACTGGACGTTTTCAGGGTTTTGCCCACTTATTAATAGTTGAACGACTGTTTTGTTTGATGAGCACCAGCATAAGCACGGCACCTTCATGTTTTATTACATTATATATCTTCCTTTCTCCAACCAGCAGACTTGATATCCTTAGGCTGTGTTACTCGATCACTAGAGATCTCCCCTCCAGAAGCAGGAATACTCCACCCGGCACTGTGCCAGCTTCTTCTGGCCTTTAGAAAATTCCCCACACTGTTACTCATGAACAGTGTCGACAGTGAGTTCCATTAAGCCTGTCCAGAGTGATTTAGTCAGGACTGCAGAAGAGCCTCCTACATTTTGTCACTGCGAAGCATCTCTTATTTAACACTGAGCTGATAATAGGCTTCAATCTCCATGGGCCTCACCAGGGTTTTGAAGTTAGTAAACAATTTGTGGTTTTCTGGGGAGCTGTTTGTTGCAGAACAACAGTTTAGCCATCAGCCATCACAGAACTCATTGCAGTATCTCTCACTACAGTGCGAATCGGTGAGCACAGTAGTACCAAGCCTGGCAAGCTTACAAGACTTGTAGTCGCAAGTTGTTGTCACGATATATATATATTTTCTGTGAGACTTGATTACAAGATATAAAGCATGTTAAATACATCTTCAATAGATGCAGCATCTTAATTTAACAGCATTACAGAAGTTTTCATCCATCCCCTGTCTAAACGAAGCTAAACATATCCTGGCTTCAGTCCATGCTTGTGGGAAAACTACGTTTCTTTACAGCTTGAATGTACGGCGGCTGACACGACCAAACATGCTGCAGTTTAAGAAAACACGTGCAAATAGAAAAACACAAGCAAATAAAAAAAAAAATCTTCAGCAATGTGACAACATACATGCAACATTTAATGTGCTGCAAAAACACGACTAAATTCACTTACACGCTACAACAACTCAAACGCATCAAACCTGAAAACACATGCAACAGAAAAACGCTGCATATCCAGTCGCACAGCGGAAGAACTCCAAACCTCGAAGAGGGAGTTTCCTAAATGCTGTGTGCATGTGTTGTCGAACTGATGCAGATGTTTTCCTAATTCCTCATGTTTTCTCTATTTGTATGTATTTTATTAAGTTACAGTGCATTTCCCCTTGTCGGGCATGTTTCTTACATTGAGTGTACACCGGAAAGGATTTACCGCTGATCAAGTTTCTTCTTTATGTTTCTGAACAAGTGAACAAGATTAATCAAGCTCAGTTAGAGGAAAAAAAACAATGGTGAACAGTCAGATCGTCATCACTGTATCACATTTTACAAGCTAATTTCCTTACATAACATTGAGCTACTGTACATGTTTATGGTCATTCAGTTCTTCTTTGCAATTAGAGATTACAGAAGTGCGCTAATTTTCATTTTTACCTGCGAATGCATTGTGTAGCTAATCTGACTAAACCGTTTACAATCCGTATGATTTGGCTGACTGCTCGAGTATCTCACCTCTCACTATTTCTGACATATCCGCTTTCACAGATCTTAGAAATTACATTAGTGACAATAATGTTATTGCAGCTGATGGAACCACTGGCCTGAGCTTTCACAATGAAACCCAATTTGTACTGAACGAAGATATTTCTGTAATGTGCAGACATTAATTTTATTGGGGTTTTTTTTTCTCATCTCAGTGTGTTTGAGGAAAAAAAAGTATTGAACCATGGAGAGACACAACAGTTTGACTGACATAGAAAATGCCACAGTAGTGTAAAATGTGACCTTGTGCTGTCTATGTTCAAGTAATGGAGAAACTCAGCAACACTTCAACTATATAAACAACACATCACACTGTCTCTTTCAGTGTTGACACTGGAGTTCACCCCGTGCATGCCTCCACCCAATCTGTTGCTCTGCAGTGACGCTGCCTCCTGGGAGCTGAGACACAAGTGCAGACGAGATGAAACGAGCCTCTAAATTTAGTTGCTCGTTTGTCTGACTCTCACCGTTTGGTCTGTGGGAAGTAGAAAAAAATCACAAATGAGAATTCATACCAAGACAAGCACGCACACTTACAAATATGGTAAACATTAGAGACTGCGTGAAGACCTTGATACATCAAGGGAGAGCACATACACACACAGTTTCCAAGTCTTAGTCCTGGAGAAGTTTTTGCCGTGGTGTGTCAGCTCTTGGCTTCGTGTAAATCTCTGTTGGAACACAACGGTTGTTTTGTGGGGCCGCGGAGATTAAACATCCGACAGCCATCGCAGTTAATTAGGTTGCTAGGGCTTTACTGTCACCAGGGCTGGGCTGATAAATGAAGTGAGCAAGGATGCTGCCGTCCCTCCAGCGTTGCTCTGAAGGGGATTATCATTGACGTTCTCATTTCAATCCAGCCCGCAGGATGACAGAGACATTAGACAAGCACACATACAGATACACACAAACATATCTGCAACATCTTTGTCTTCATTCAGTCTAAATTTATGGATATCTTTATTAAGTTAGAGCCCTTCTTCAAGGTAGACATGTTTCGTAGTGACCTAATCATACAAAATGTCTTAATGTCTCTCACAATATGTTTATATGTACTATTTACCTAAACACCACACGTCCTTACAGCTGTCTGTATGATCTTATCCAACGTTGCACACAAACACTTTTTACATCACACTATTATAGAGTACACTGATAAGATGTAATAAGCTGTACTTTTTGTCAAATAAGACAAAGACTGGAATTAATATGGTCTTTATTCAACAGTAAACATATATCAGACACTGATTTATTGAGTTTTTTTGTTTTTTTCTTCACTGAATTCACAGTTGATGTACCCCTTTTTGTCCTCGCTCCCAAAAATACTGAAATATAACAAAAGAAAGTGCTTGAGATTGAGAAGTATTTGACAATCTGTTACTTATGTGTTACCTAAAAGCAAAAGAAAAGAAAAGAAAAATACCCTGGAAAAATGTCATTTTCTTTCTCTGAGGTCAAAACTGCAGGTGCTAAATCCCCCTCAGAGCTTAATCTGTTTCATTGGTGTATACCTTGTTTGTTAGGATAATTCTTATAATTTGTAGCCACCCCCTGCTGACTTTATTTCTTCACTTGTACACGTGAATTTTATCAAATGAGTGCCCCATGTACATCCCACATGTATGATGAGAAACCAAAAGTTGGGAATCAAAATTAAGTTTAAAGAAAATCGGGACTGAAAAACAGTCTTGGACTTTTCTCCAAATGAAAATGATCCAAATTCTCGTATGACAGTATTGAAGTTATTTGATGTTTAGTGTTTCAAAGAACTTTGTACATTAGCTACGATGGAAGGTTGTAGCATTAGCATGTTGTCAAAAAGACAACAGAAGTTTTCCAGGCTGATCTGCTGTACTCTGACTGTACTCTCTCTGCCTCTGATTGGCTTACCCTGATATTCTTACCCAACCATTCTCACCCCTCTTGCCTAAACCTAAGCGACCAAAATACCGATTGGAACTGGCCATTCAGATGCGGCAGGTCATCACCTCCTCCTGGGAAAAATATTTTGCTTTAATCTCCAGCTGCTGTGCATTGTTGAACGTGGGTCTGATGACAGAGGAGTGCTTTGACAGGACTGATTCTGCTAACTGGGAGCTCAATGTGCCACAATAAACCTTTTTCTGATCTTTACAAAAGTAGTTTAATCTTGTATGAGAGTATTTTCTTGTTAGGATAAAATGTTAACATTTCCCAACATTTCAGTGTTAATCACTCAGAACGATTTAGAGGAACATTACTACAAACACTTTGAACCTTCTTTTAGACATCTGAGGAATGTTGTGGTGATGACTTTCAGAGAACAGACAAGTACTACAAGTTCCAGTCCCTGGATGATCTGACAGTAGTAAGTGTGAGGTAGCTTTCATTGTCATTATGATTGATTATCTTTTCATGATTGTAAGGATGACTTGACTGATGGTGAATTTGACCATTGTTTCCTCAACTAGATGCTTGAGGAGGAAAACAATAAAGCTGAGGCTGTAGAGCGAGAGCACTGTGTTGAGCTTCTGAAGGCCATGCAGAAAATTGATCCGAACAAGAGGATCACTCCCCAAGAAGTCCTTGCTCTTCCATTCAACACCAAAAACTACCCGAAGTAAGTGTGTGTGCTTGTGTGTGTGCTTCACTTCTGCACATGATGATCTCAAATGTGAGCCTCCTGCCACACCTCTGAATAATGAGGACAGCATTAATATCCAACCAGACAACAGCAATTCATCTCCCAAAATTAACCCATCAGGCGTGAATCGGGTTCAGTCTGCGACATCCGAAAACACACTGCTGCTTGAAGATGAGGAGAGCGCCGTTAGGTGACATGATGAAAAATAGCATAAAAATGTGTTGCCTTTTTCGGTCACTCATTTCCAAGTCAACTCCACACACTAACTAGGGCTAGTTGCAGCTTTAAGATGTCATGGTAATAACAGGAATAACAGTCCACTTGAGTCTGAATTGTTGTGCATTCTGGAGTACAGCTGAGGTTTTTAATGTCCTTTGACTTTCAGAGGACACCAGGACAAAGAAGAAGAAGAATGGTGTCCGGTGCTTCTTCTCTTGGATGATTAGGGATGTGTGAAGTTCTCTTCTGTTTTGTTCAGTTCTTCCTGGGTTAAAATAGGTCTAGAAAAGATGACATATAGTAGAAGGTCTTTGAGATCAAATGATTGTACATGAGCAGGTATCTGAAGTAGAACGTGACTGGTGCTTTATTCTGATAAACACCACCTACAACAATTTGTGTTTGTATGGTATATTGGCCAGGCATGTATACTGGACACACAAGCAACCTTAGTCAGAATGACATTTCTTGCCAAGTAGCATTTCACCATCTGAATTTGTGTTTTGGTGCATGACAATAAACACACAGTAAGCACAAAAAATTAAAGAAAGATAAAGGGCTGGGACATTAAGTCAAACCATTGATAGATTAAAAAAAAAAAAGTTGTGTAAACTGGAACATACAGTTTTGTCCAGGGAATGTCTACAGTGTTGACCACTGAAAGTGTATATGTTCACAGTATGCTGAGGACCGTCAAGCTCTGTTCCATATACATTCAATGTAGCAATCACATCAAGTTCTCGAACTATTCCTTGTTTGCATTATCTAACTTGTTTTTGAATAAAGTCTTGAAAATGATGAGTGCCTTTTCTTTACACTTTCAGCATGACCAACCATCCCATTACAGTTCTTACACTTTACATGTTGCACTTATAATAATAACTAAATTAGGTAAAACACTTGTTTGTTGAATATTTTGGAACAAATGTAAATAACGCAGCAAAAATAGAATCATTTCATCATTTAGAAAATATACAATACAATTAGCATAAACAACTATATACAGGAAGGATATCCAGAGGTTTCTTGACAGACTATAAAAGCAGGTCAGTGGTCAGTCAACAGATTAGGCTGTTGATGTTGGTGCTCTCTCTCCATCCCTGTTTCAGCAATGCTTGTCCTGTAGAAAGAATAGCACAGTTACTTATCTGACTGCAAATACAGCTTTTCAAGCTTTTTCAACTCCCTGTGACTGAAAAAAACACCATCTCTGCTAGATGAATAATAGAGAGAACTTGATGAGGATGGAGAACTGATTGTGTTTACGGGACACGATTTAATTGATTCACTCAAAGACAACACAGGACTGTGAGGTGGGTGATGGAATGCTTATGTGATAGGTAGCAAGCGACTATTTGAAGGGAGTGGTAGGTCCATTTGTGTTCAGCAATTGTGGTCAGTGTTTCCCACAATTCTACAGATCATGTATTGAAATGAAAAATCTATTTTGATTTTTCCTAATATGTCTCAAGCAGTAGTCCAACATTTGACTGTTAGGACCAGTACTTGAAGCATTTTACTGGTGCAGCTATTGAAATGATTCCATTCCTTTTCGTATTGTATCCATGCTGAGGAGCACATTCGTGCACATAAAGCAAACCAACTTGATATGAAAGAAGTACATTTGTATATATGAATTGTATCCATCCATCCATCCATACCATACATACATACATACATACATACATACATACATACATACATACATACATACATACATACATACATACATATATATATATATTGCATGAATAACAGTGGTCTGATCCATGTTGCTAGCATCAAGTTACACTCACCAGTCAGACTCCGCAGAAATAGTGGAAACATCAGGACATGGCTCTGTTGTGAACTGATGCTTCAAGGGCTTGAAATACATTACATACATAGATTATGTGTTACATTGAAGAGGGTGTTTTCTGTGCTATGTAAGGATCTAAAAACTGACTGGAACTTATCAAAGACTGCATAATATGGCATTACATTTTGTCAAATTGCAGCCATTGTTGAGCCATTGAAGGTCTAGGTAGCATTAAGTGTGGTGTCTACAGGATAATTTGGCAGAAAGGGTAAAATTGCACTCCACTTTTCACACTCAGTCGAACATTTATTTCACATCTAGACTGGCTGCCACCCAAAATGAAGGTTCAAAGTAAGGCATTTTGTTGTTCACTGGTGAGCCAAGATGATGTTTTCTCAGGAGAAAGTTTTGTCGTTTCTGTGTTTGCAAAAAAACTTTAGAGGTCAACTAAATTCTCTCTCTCACACACACACACACACACACACACACACACACGTACACGTACATGCACACAACAAAACAGTTATTCAACACTGACCGGCTGACAGTTTCAACCCCAGTGCTGTAACAGTGTTGTAATCTGAGTTCATAGCAGGTAATACTGACTAGAACTGACAGAAGTCAATACTTACCTCTCTATCACTGTCGACAAGCTCCTCTGTACCTGCCATTAACCTTCACTGTCAGTCAACCACAAGCTTCAATCTTTGATTCCCAGAGGTGCACTTTTCCCCAGTCTTCTCTCTCTCTCTGTAACACACACGTAACACTAACACATGCATGCACACACTCCTACAGCCAGACCACTAGTGTTGAATGATTTATCATGTCCCGCTGGCCCATGAGACAACCCTGCGATGGCATGTCTGAGACAGTCACAGAAAGGAGATCTCATCTGTGCGCTAACTCGTGACTGCAGAAATTAAACAACAGTCACAGACATTGTTGGACATCTCTTTGAACAAACTCCTGCTCCAGCTCCGCTTATATCCATATTTCTTTCTTTTGCTGGAGGAGGTGCAAAGTCAAATCATTCTCCGTGTGGCAGACACAGTTAAGTTTGGCTCAGAGAGGGGGAAGTGATAACTCTGTGGAGCCTGTGGAAACATGATACCAGATTTCTAATTTATGCTTACGGAGATAGAGATGGAGTGTCTGGACATACTTTATTTACCATGAAACCTCTGTGTAATAAATCTTTTATTTCAGATTTCACAGCTAGCATATTGACAGGTGCCTGTTGCCATGGTTGCATGAAACACAGCCTTATCCCTGTTATTACAGCCTGGCTTGCTTTAGCCATTTGCTGCACGGTGGGCATGTGAACATTGACCAGTCAGCAAGGGAGAGGGTGAGATCACAGATATATGGTGAAAATACATGGTAGGTTAATCAGTGCACATTATTATGGGGGCCTGCGGAGAAGCTTGCGTAAGTGTTCATAAAAAAATATATATATATATATATTTGAATGTTTTTCTTCCTGTTGTGATGTAGTGGTGTGAAGAGCACAAATGTGAGGCAGAAAACTGGAGGAGGGACTGTCACGTGGATGTGTGGGCGGTCGGTTTGATTTATGAAAAACACCCCTGTTGATTGAAATCTTTGAAAGCGACTAAGAGATTGATGCTTGTGCTCATCCAGGCATTTTGATTTATTAGTGGCCTATTTGTCCTCTTAGCATGATACATGGGTGATTAGTATATCTCTGTAAAAATTAGTTACCATTATGCTTTCCGGAGCTTGCCTGTCACTTTTACACGCAGAAACTCCAATTATAGGTTCTGACTCATAATTTAGTCTAATTTATGAGTTCCAAAGGCTGGTTCTCTGACTGAGATTCCCTCTGTGCAACACTTAAAGCACCAGATGGGGAAATAATGAACTTTTCTAGCAGAGAGCAGCTGACAGGAGCTTATGAAAGAAAGCGCTATTGACTGGGATCTCAATTAAGCGGACCGTGACAGAGTCCCAGAAAAATCCCAGGTTGTTTTGGAGGTCTTTCATTAAGAAAAAACACCCTCAGGACAGTCAGCTTGTGACCACCTCGATGTACTAATTTATTGATCCTTAAACAATAAAATACGATATTTCCTGTTATTACCATGGGAGAAGAAGAAGTGGTGTTGGGGTTACTATTTCGAGGTAGATGCCAAGTTAGAATGTCATCCCGAACAGCTGCTGCACAACTTAATCTTGTCAACATGTTGTGCGGTGGAGGGAGGGAGAAAGAAGAATGGTAAATAAAAAAAAAAAATTTAAAAAAAGGGAATGGAGGTGGTAGTAGGGTGACAGAAATCACAGCGATGGAAACAATGGAAGCAAAGTGCTACAAACGGAATAAGGGGATCGTAAAAGAAGTGGAGGACGATAAAACAGAGGAGAGGAAAATAAAGAAGTAAAACCAAGGTGACAGAAAAATAAAAGCCTGGAAAAATGGTACATGTGATAAAAAAAGAGAGGGATCTGAGAAGGATTCAGCGGTGGAGGAATGGGTACGACGCTTACTTAGCTCTCTTCTTTTATCCATCCAAGATGAGAGCTGGGGGAAAAAAAAAAAAAAAACTGGAAAAAAAAACCCAGGGGAAGCGATTACACATTACTGTAGAAGTTCGAGCGCTTTCTGAGTGGAAGAAGGACTCTGTCTCTCAGCCTGGACACCGTCATTATGATTATCATTAACGCAGCTACAGTAACATCTGTTAGTGTAGCTGGAGGAGCTCTTCAACCTCTTTCACACATTAAGTCACAGTTATCCAAACATTGTTAACAACTTTGAAATCGTTTGGTTTATATGCTTTTGAGAGGTCTGTAAAGGTCTGTACTCAACACAAACCCACTGTGACAGTAACTAAGGTTAAGAATGCCTTGTGTAGAGGAAAAAAGGGAGTTTTTACAGCATTTTTACAATATGATTTTAAATATTTTCATTTACTTTAACCGAAGATTTCAAGCACAGGCGCAATTAAGTGTTAAATGAGGAAAATAACTATTACACCTTCATTCAAAAAGAACACAATCAGACACATTCAAAAACACATTTCCGACCTTAAAGGTTAAATCGGGCCACTTTGCGTGGCGTGTGAGGTGTTTATACAGTGGTCCATATGGCCACACTCGAAGGCGAAGCAGAAGCCAGCACAGCTCCGTCTGGGCTGCATCATGCTGCCTCCCTGATCTCTGTGTCCCTCGCATGTATTTGCGCCGTCAACGCACTGAATCGTGAAAGAAAAGGAGCTAATGGCACACACATTTGGACTATCTCTCCTTTGAAAGCACTCATCCTGCACGTTCACTCAGATGTGAACATGAAGGAATGTTTGGGGAATAAAAAGTAGAGCTGCCAACTCTCTCGCCCCACCTGGCCAATTGTGAAGAGGGCATGCTTGTTATATCAGCCGTTTTAGTGGAAGGATAGGGTCTGAAACACTGACAGTCCAACAAGCACACACAAAAGTAGTGGTTTCACAAGGTACGGTCTCATCACACTCTCCTCCTGCTGATGTGTGCTCCACCTTCTGTTCAACGAATTTAAGCGTGTGTTTCCTGTTTTGTCGTGGTCCTCTGGCCAGCTATAGCAGACTCACGGGTTTGGGATTCAACTTCACCTTTGTTTAACAATGCAGATGACAAAGATCAGTAAATATAGACACTAAGTGGGCACGCAGACTGAAAACATCAATAGCAATTGTGTAAAGGAACAGTGAGATGAGGAAATATAGTCCTGTTAAATTGGAAGTTATGTAAGTATGTAACATGTGTTAAGCACATAGCATGTTGGTGAGGTTTAGACACCCAAACTGCTTGATTAAGTTTATCATCACCTGCCTTTGCCCTTTGCTCCTGTCATAATGACTGTGACCACTAGATGTCTCCTTCAATGTAAACATCTGTTGTTTCAACCCCTTTAAAGGAAACCCATTATGTCCATCTCTAGCTTTTGATTTATTATTCTGGGACTTAACTAGATGAGTTTGCATTATTTACAACCTGCCAGTTCATCCTTCATCCTGTTTCTTGTCTGAAACACTCATCGACCCGTCTCTTTAAGGCCCCCAAACCTAAAAGTGCACTTTCTTCTCAGACTAATGTCTGGAATACTGCCCTGGAGGCAGTGACTTGAGAACGTCAACCTCTTGTCGGTGCTCCCATTTCAGCAGCATAAATTAGCAGCATGAATTAAGTCATTCTGTTATATATATTTCCTGCTGGAACCCCGCACATTCGGACCCCTGTTGCATGCTCTATTCAAACCAGTGAGAGGGATCTTTTTTTATCACGCTGGGCCCAAGTCGGTCCGAGCTCGGCCTAATGCAGACCACTGTGTTTTGAAATGGAGAAGTCATTACTCTAGCATGTGTCATCCCCCCGTGGAGAGAAGGTGACAGAATGAGATGTGGGCTCACTCTCTCCTCTCCTCCTCTCTCTCTCTCTGTATTTGCCTGGTCTTGTGGATCAATACCTGCCAGTCTTCTCCTCTCATAGTAGCAAAGGCTGGGTAATGGGCCGTAACAGGGGCTGTGTGCGCGCGTGTGTGTCGGATGTTTAAGTACAGTCCAAGCTGCCACTGCTCAGCCTTGTCTCAGCTGCAGTGGGTAGGTGCCATTCTTCCTCCTAACAAGAGGAACCTTTCATTAGTGGGAACAAGGTGGAGTGATTTACTCGTTTGAGAGCAGCCTTTCACTGAGCACAGCTGGACGCTTGAAAAGACTTGCAGGAATGTAGCTATCTCAATTGAAATTAATTGAAAGTTTGTCGAGATAGTAGGTCTGCAGAGGCATCAGATTTCATATATTTCAATTATGTTTTGCCCAGTGTTGACTCTCGGGGAACAATTTTCTGCTCCAAAGTATCACTTATCATTTTCTGTCTGATTACAGAAAATTGCACCGTAGCGGTGATAATGGCCTCGGTGCACCCTAACATCAGGTTTTAGGTGTTCACGGGAACAAAAATGTGTAGCATTGGGCTGAATGTAGGTAAAACACATCATGGGCCATATTCTAGTCATAGTGCAGACTTTGCTTTTAGAAATACACTCATTTTGTTCACACGGTGCAGACACGGCAGTTTAAACCCATTTAACATTTCTTACATTTCTTATTGAAATCGATGTGAAAGGGCAGAGCAACAAAAAGCCACAGTGCGGTCTACATTCACACATGACCTTTCACAGCGCAGTTCATCAGAAATCTGAAAAGGACACGAGGAGCTCATTATTTTTCCAACTGTTTTCCTTTCTGTGTGGATGTGTTCACAGCGCAAAAACAAAAGTGACTTTTTTTTAGCCGGTTGTTTTTGTTCCTGTTAAATGTTCTGAAGGAGAAGAAATGTTTGCACTCAATAAAGTAAGCAATCCACGTAACAAATTATGCCTCTTTGCCTGACAAATGGGCTGAATTAGGGTGCTTAGCTTTTATTACTTTATAAGCAGAATTGCACCTACCAGCAGTGATATTAAATCAGCCCTCCAGTCATGAATAGTGCAGTCATCGTTGGCGATGATATGTTCCCATCGACTAATAAGCTTGTGACACCGCTGGTAAGACCCAGTACATTGGATTTTTTCTACTTTTACTATTGCAAACTAAACATTTCTTGCTGCTGTAGCTTCACATTTAAAGCTCCAAACTGGTGAAATTCTGAAGTTGACTTGTCACAGGAACTGCAGTGTTTCCGGCGAGTTTCACACAGCTGTCCTTCATCAAAAATGAGTCTACAGAGCAAAATAACTGTAATTTTTATCTATTTGTTGACACGGGAACCATTTGAAATATATTCAGGAACACAACTCCAACTTTCAGTGGGGTAACCAGCTCCTTTGCCTTCAATAATGTTAGCAGGTTCTGTATTTGCATTGGGTTGTCAGTTGACTTGTCAGTCAACTGTCCTTAACTTCATCATGTTACAAGTGAAATGGGACTCCTGCAACTCTGTGCTGCAAATCTGCTGCTGGCCCCAGCGCTGCATGGAGTCGATGCCTGCAGCTCTCATAAAGACCATTATTCCTTACCTCAGTATGCGCATGAGGTCAGAGTAGCAATGGATTACACCAGAATGATACACACTCTCTGCAGAATCACATTTTACTTATTTCCCCCAGCTCTGTTACAATGCAGTTAGGTCATTACTGGGTGTCATTGCCGCTATAACTTACGTGCACTGCTGGTTTTATTTTCATGTAGCTGCCACAGATTCATGGCAGCGCAGTGCTACTGAGTGAACTGAGTAAGTGCTGTTATGTACCATCTCTGACCTTGTCGGCAGCTCAATAAATCTCAGGTTGCACAACGTCACTGCCATTTTCTTGTCTTTTGCTCATAATCTGGTTGTTTGGTTGGTCACTTGTTGTTTCTTTTACCCATGTATTCGATTCCAAGCCTAATTTTGCTACTTGTAGGATTGCAGAGGGAATCAACCGAATGAATGAAGGAACCTGAAAATGCTGAATAGAGAATATAGAGAAGGCCTGCGAAGGATTTAATCAGCCTTGGCGTTTGAGCCTGATTACAATCGATTGTGGCGTGCATTTAAAACTTCTTTAAACAGCCTCTCCGTCTTTGAGTGGCAGCCACCAGCGTGACACGATGTATTTGGGAGTTAGGTTCTAGTGTTCGTTAATACTAGCTGAGACATTCCACTGCACAAAAATAACTTTGTGGTTCCCTTTGAATGAAAATCAGTATGTGTTACACACTATAACTAAAAGACAGTATAATTGTCTGACTTGTTTGTGTGCTCAACGTGCCTTAAATTGCCCCCCAGGGACCAGTAAAGTACTCTGAATAGAATTGAATTGAAGTGAATCACTAACATCAAGAACATACATTGTTTTCTAGCTTCATGGCAGGACCAGTTTGAATCCACAAAAAGCTGAAGCGGGTGATGTTTCTATTTATCCCGAGACATCATTAATTCTTGATTTGAATTGCAAATTATTTTAAGACCAACAAAACAAACATGCAGTTTTTTAAGGAAACATCTGGGTGGGGGGTGTTAGCTGTCTTGTTAAGATTATAATTCTGCTGCTTCGGCCCAACATGCATGTCTGATACATTTGCAGAGCAGAGACCATACTGTCTATTCCCAGTGGTCAAGACCTAGAAATAGCTGCCTCTTTTAATTAAAAACTAGTTTTCAGGGATGAAACAGACAGTCTGCTTACTCTGGACTGCTTTACAACAGTAATGAACCACGGAGGTCAGTAAACATTTTTAATGTCAGTGTATGCTGTGGAATTTAACTCAGAAATCAAAGCTAAGGTGAAGAGGTCACCACTACACAGCTTCCTGGTACGATTCAGACCTCCCCTGCGATCTTGGGGGTGACCCTTTAAACAAATGTTGGCAGTGTTACAAATTTGAACGTGATTCTGAGGAGGGAGAGGCCATTACAGTGTTCAGTATGCTCCCTCTGTCCTGTGGCCAAAAGGACACCTTCACATGCTGTAAGTACACATGCAGATGGATTCAGGTCACGTTCTCTGCAACACAATTAATTTTTATATGAGGAGACAGGTGTGACCCACTCTAAAACGTATGATGAACCTAGTGTCTGTAACAATCTGTCACACACGTGTGTGTATATGCAGAATGCATGCTCCACTTCACAGATGGTCTTAGTTATTATCTGCTCAACAGATCGACACTGTTTGTTTCAAGTTCTCATTATTTTTCTCAGTTAATGCTTTAGATTTTAGCCAGTCACCTTTTTTGCCACTGTGCCACAAGAAATGTTATGTTTGGATGCGTTTGTAAGGTGATCTTTGGACTGTTGTCTTGCGTCGTTCAGGGGCATCAGTGACTTTTTAACTGCACAACTCAAACTGGATCTAAATCAAACTCACTTTCAAATATAAGTTCAGTTAAGATTCTCATTGTCCCTTAAGATGAAATGATTTTATTATAATTGTTCTATTATTATTTTTTAAGACAACATAAAATACATTAAAAAAACACAACAACAAGTGTATAAGAGTATATGGTACATTAGAATTCAAAGCACTTATTGCATATATCAAAGTTATTATATTTGGGTAAACCTACTGAGCTGTTTCTCTTTATCCTTTTGATTCGCCACATGGGACAGGGAATCAAATTTCTTCTGCAATATATTCTGGGAAATGTCAAATAAAGAGAGAATGATCTGGTGTCTTTTATTAGGATTTAATGTTGCGTTACGATGGGTTGTGTTGCATTGTGTTCATTATACCTACCAGGAGACGGGCGTTAAAGATTAGATAAGGCTATAAATGCAGTCGTTTGCTTCAGTGGTCGTATACACCTCTTCCTATTGCTTCATTTAAACTGCATGTTATGGCTTGACGCATCTTTGCTTATGAACATTCTTTTTATTATCCTATTTACAAAGTTGTGTTTCCTGCTTGGTGCCTACATCAGCTTGTTTAAGGTTGTTTAGCTGAAGATGAAATACTGCAGGCCACTGACTGGCCAGAGAATCGTCACTGGATTTGTCACTTACACAACAGAGCAACCCGACTCATCTCATCATCTGAAATCTGATGCAGGATTTCTCCAACTCTTCTCAAACAATATGTTTGTTTTGCCTTCAGCCTTTTCTGAAACAAAGTTTTGCCTCCCTGCTGTGACAAACCGCCATCCCTTCGATATATCCTATGTTTGTGCCTGGTACTCTCTGCAGTGGAAACCAGAAATCCAGAAAAGGTACCCAGTACCAAAAGTGATTCGAGCCGCCCCATACGAGACAGAGGATGAGGCTGGAAGTATTCAACATTTTTCTTTCTGTCAAATCAAAATTTTTTGCTCTGATTTGGTCAATCCCCCGTCTTCTACTAGCACCTGTCGATCCACAAGTGTGCAAAAGTTTTCCTGTGTGTGTCTTTCTGTCACCGAATCCCACAAGAGGACCACAACCAACTGATCCTACAAACAGGAATTGCTCACGTTGCTGAAGCCTGAAGGGGTTATCCCTCCAGCCAGAGAGCTGCACTGTTCTCCAAACACTATTAAAACGCACATCAATAAGCCACACTGTTACAGTCGGACGACATCCAATTAAGGTCTGTCCCACATACTCTCCTCCTGATGCCATAAATGCTCAGTCGAGCACCTAATCTAAGGCTGAAAATATCGCAACAAAAAAATTTGCTGGACTTTTGTGACCCATTTTATGGGTAGGCTGTAGCTCACCAGCTCCTTGAGCAAGGCACCTTACCCTGACCTGCTCCTGGCAGGCCTTCCGTGGCAGCTCAGCCATCATTGATGTGTGAGTGCGAACGAGTGAAACTGGGGCAATATTGTCGAGCACTTTCTCTGTTAAGGTAGATAAGCTCTAAAAAAAATGTGTTGATACAAAGTGCATCTACCATTTAAAGATATACATGATAAGCCTGGGGCTGAGTGCCTTAGACAGGCAGACAGTGAGCAGCCTTAGCTTTAAGTAATGTTGTGCTGTGTGTGTCCCTTTGTTTGCTATTTTTTTTTTCCACAACATGTAGGGAATCAAAGTCAATCTATGTAGCTGGGTTAAAGCTCAGTGTATTCCAGTCAGTAGTTATTATGTCCGCTGATTGACAAGCAGCATCCTTCATTTTGCAAAGTCTTTATCAAGAGACCAAAAGCAGACCTCCTGGTCATTGTGAACCCTTCCTTATAGGAGGTGGGGGTCAAACAAGGAATTGGCTATATGTTAATAGGCTCTAATAGCACAGCAGGGCACACAGAGACAGTAGAGCCAACATGAAGAGGAGTGGAAGGAAAACTAATAACTTGCATAACTCGGTGTTTCCCCTCATCTTGTTTATAGGCCAACTGTACGAGTGGAGGGGTTGAGTATGTCGGCTGAAAGTTAATCAGGGGGAAATTCGATCAGTCTCCTATTGAGCAGCAGCAGCAGCAGGTGGTCACGGTGTAAGCTGCGCAGAGATAGCGTGTCCTTTTACCTGCCATGCTTGTGTGTGTGTGTGTGTGTGCACTTGTGTGTGCTTGTGCCTGTGTGTATTTCTGTTTGTGAGTGGGCACATGAACTTCCTTTGTCCTTGCAACCCAATAAGTGTCTGGGTTTCCTGAGTTCGCTGCTGAATGATTACATTAAAGCGGCAGAGAAAGGAATAAAGGGGGAGAGGGGGGAGTGATGCCAACCAGGGAGAGAGAGAAAGAGAGAGAGAGAGAAGTGAAGAGGAGGATATGGTTTGGCAGATCTGTCAGCCCTCTTTTTTCTAACCTTTGCGACACTGACTGCCTGATCATACACTCCAGTCACTCCAGTGGTGGAATGTCATTGCATACTAGTACATCAGTCAAATTTGAGGTACTTGTGAGAAATATTCTTATATATTAATATTCTTACTACTGTATATTTATTAAATTAGTTATATGATTATACTTTAAAATACAGTGCATTGATATATATTGAACTGGTGGCTCCAAGGCTTTTTTTTGTCTCATCTAAGAGACATTAGATGGTTTGAATAAAAAAAAAAATATATTAAAAAAAAAAACATTTTAATTTCTTATTCTTCCCTGCCCCATTAATCATCTTCAGCCAAGTAGCTATTGCAGTTACATAACTGCAGTAAAGTTAAAAAATACAATATATTCCATTAAATGAGGCCTAAAGAAGCAAAGTATAAGTACCTCGAAATTCGACTTTAGCTTCCAGCACTTGAGTGAGTATACATTTATTAAATACAGCAGCAACTAACACATATACACACACATACTGGCAGGGATCCTGGAGCCTAATTGGCTTCTTATGCAGTGTTGCTAGCAGTATATCTATTATAATAAAGTCGGTGGTGTTTTCACATATCTGTGCCTCTACCAGTGCTGCCACATCAGATATTGTCCCTCACACCGAGAGGTTGTGAGAGCTGTGACTTTTCTTAGATGTCTAAATCAGGTGCTAACCTGACCTTTTTTTTTTTTTTTTTTCAGATTAAATGTTTGCCAAGAAACGTGCTGTTTCTTGGCGAACATTTAATCTGAAAAAAAGGCCCTTCCTGTCAGTGAATGTGATGTTACTGGTGAGTTTCCTACCCTGCTGTGATCCAGTCCATGTCCACAGGAGGTCGGCTTCCACTGAGAGTGCAGTAGAGTTGACCTTCAGCTGTTCCATGGGAAACCCACTCGCTTCAGTGAGTGTGGAGTTGCAGATCCTTCAATTTGTATGCATTGTCCTGTATGTTCTCAAGACTCTCACCATGTGGACTGATCAGGTCCGGCGGCGTTACGGGAGAGTGACGTTACATGGCATTTCTAGCGTCTCTGCAGCACCTGTTACGAAGCCGGACAGCCTGATGACAATGAGCTTAAAGGGCGAATTGCACACACATGCACACAAACAATACACCACACAGTAGATTACACACTGCTGTGTTGACAAGGTGCTGACTGTTGTGTTGCTCTGAAGGTCAGCGGCCTGCTGTGCGGTGCTTTGTATCGCCCTGGGCTCAGTTTCTTTTCCTTATATACGCCAACGTTCTTAATGCTGATGTGTGTTTTCTTCAGCTCCCTTGGCATTTCTTAATGACCCCTATACATTATGCATCTGAGCCATTATCCTTTGTGGAAATAATATCCTTCAGAATGAGCCATTTTTAAGGATAATTGGCAACTATAGCTGCTTTACATTTTGTTTTAGAGGGATCTATGGTAAGCATTTGCAAATCCAGGTAATAAGTTGGTAATAAAAAATTCTATCTGGCTGCGACCAGCAACAGAGATTCAGTGATGTACATTTCTATGGTAATATCTGTCACGTGCAGATAAAGACTGGGGAACAGCCAAAGTGATTTATAAGCACTACGTCTTCAGACGTGTGCGACTGCGGTGTGAATTCAAAGATTGTCAACGAGAGATCTTGATCCGTCAGTCGCTGCCCTGCACATGTTTCACCATAGCATGACAATTAACACAAACTGTCACAAACCTCTTTGTCTGCGGTCATGTTTCTACACCAGATCTGTACTTTGAGTATTATAAAGACCTTTTATGCAGAACAGCGGAAACATGCATTTAGATTCAAATGGGAAACTTGCAAGGTGGGTGGAATTATTATAGAAATGGGAGATAATTTCAGGCTGATTGATTAAATAAGTGCACCAACACCAAATAATCGCAATTATTACTGCAGTCTCCCAGTCTCTACAAAGTGAGAGTGAACCAAACATTTCTGTTTGGTTCACTCTCACTGCCTTCGTTCCCTTCATTTTCGGCTGTTTTTTCATACACAAACCCATTACACAACTCTGTACCTCCGCAGCAGGCAACTGGATGGTTAGCATAGCAGAGCATTTTGCAACTGACCTGTGTTCAATTTAAATATGTGAATTAACCATACCATATCACTGTACAATAATATGGGGGGGAAAATTACCGATGCTAGAATAAAATCATGCCGGTGTGAAAGGGGTGATCTATGCAGCACATGTTATTGTAAGGGAACTCTTCTGTCTCTGCCAGGATCCAATGTGCTGACATGTAAAGGCTCCAGATAAAATGGCTCTCCCATTATATTCCCCTTGTGTTTACTACATTACTATATAAGTGTGCATGTGTGTGCGTGCCAGCATCACTTAGAGCTTTCTATTGAAAGCAGGTTAATTGTTTTGTTATTAGTCAGGATAACAGGGATTTGCTTCAGAGCTTTTTAATCAGCGGGTTCTCATTTCCTGTACCTCTTTCATGCTACAACATCTACACACATCGCACCAAACATGCACACATACATGCACACACCCACCGTGTGATATACTGTACATGTGTGCTGCCTAGTTATTTGTACAACATGCTTACATGGACGTGTTTTGGTTATTTAATTAGAAACCTGGCCTGTCTATTCTTAGGGCTTTTGCACGCATTCATTTATGTGAATTGTCGAGTGAGATTTCACAGCAGCAAATCCATTAATTTATCTTGCGGTACAAGTTGAGATAAGACACAGAAAGATGGTGCTGAATGACAGACGTGCGGTGTAATTGGGCCCTGTGTAAGCCAGAGCAGCGTGCACTGAAGCAGAGTCATACAGACCTAATGGAACTAATGACTTTGTTTTTGTAAAGTCACATCAGGCAGAAGCATCACTGAAGCTGCTAATTCAGTGGCCACTTTGCTTTCATAGGGTAGGCGCCAGAAAAAGAAAAAAAAATAATAATAATAATAATAATAATGGGGAAACAGCACAGAAGTTTCTGAGAAGCATTTACAACAAAACTCTGGTGCAGTGACGTGTAAAGCCACTTTGATTTTCATCGATTAAATGTATTTAATCCAGTCTCTGAGGCTGATCTACTCTCTTGTGTTCATACTGAATTTTGTATTAACAAGAAAAACAATATTCATGGTATTGTACAAGTGCAATACTCTCTGTTATAGCTGTCTCATACAGTTCCATAAAGCATGATGCAAAGCAGTAAAAACGACTCAGGGATCAAACTCATTATCATCAGCAGCTTTTTTTTCTTCTGCTGTAGGACCGGTTTTCTTATGTGGAGCACAACACTATTCAGATGAATTCATCAGAAAGGAAGCGCGAGGTGTTTGACATCCAGGGCCCAACATCAATACACCCCTTGGCCCTACCACTTAGCCCTACCCCTGTTTTGCACAATCACGCCTAGGGGTCAGTAAGGCGTCCTGAAAGTTTTCACATTTCACAGAAGGAGATTTCAACCACTACTTCTTTTAAGTCTGTTATGAAGGGCACTTGAAAATACATTTTTGGGATAGAAGTTGCAAATTGGACTGAGCCCAAGTCTGTAATCAATACAGTAGTTTGTCTTCTTAAATGGAGGATATTCCATTTTGGGATGAAACACTTCACCTGCATTCTACTGTGACAGTGAAACTTGAGTTGAAAGAGTGTGTTGTTGGCAAGTCGGTTGTTGTCATCGGGGTAGCTCAGTGCTAATAAGCCAAGAGACATTCTAACTTTGGACCTAGAGTGCTATTGATCTCCTCACTTGTAGAGCTGACGAGTGGAGAAGGACACTTTACCTCTCCTGAACAAGAAAAGTAATTGGGTGAACTGACCTTGCAGATTTGCAGGGGAGAACAGGAGACCGGGCCAGACAGCGAGCCAGTGAGGTGTGAGAGTGAAAGAGATCCTGAGAGGAGAGAGGATGGGAAGAGAAGGGCGCAGATTCTTATAGTACTGCCATCCATATTTTCTGTAACTCACCGTGAGCCTGTAGGGGCTGGGGTAGGCTATGACACCTCTCCAGCTTCTGCGGGAATAATCTGCCTATTTAGCTGCTGAATGCTCCACTATGGTCAGTGGCTAGTTGCCAGCTTTGTCTGCCTGCTGTTTTGTCCTTGTAGCGTACAGTGGGTTTAGCACAGCTCTTTTCCTGAAAGCAGTTTTCTGCCGCAGCTGGAAACAAGGCTGATGAGAAATGAATAAGATGAAAGAGGCTAGAATATATAGAGATTGATGTATATGTATATTTATCTATGTATATATGTGTATATATGTATATTTATGTCTATATATGTGTGCTTTATTGTTATTTAGTTGTTCGAGATTAAGTTTCTCTGACAAATATACATATGCATGTCTCTCTATGTATACATATATGTATATATACACACATATATGTATAATACTGTGTAATACAGTAACTGATTGTGTTTAATGATATGCGATTGCATTTTAAACTTGGGGATGTGTAATCTTTATTGCATATGGATGCCAGATTATTTCCACTCTCTAAAGTCTGATTTGTTGTCTGTCTCCAGAGCAACCGCCCTTCACCAAGAACCAATAGAGGCGCGATTCTTTGAACCCTGATTTGCAGCCCACCTTGTGTCAACGCATCATGTTAAACAAAATCAAGGAGAAACAAGAAAGCCAGGAGCTGTCAATTGTCTTGCGCACATAGACAAAAGAAACAAAGAGACAAGAGCAGCCCTGGATGTTTATGACTGTTTCTACACACGGAGAAAACCCGAGAGACCTGAGAGACACAGCAAAACACAAACAAATAAATGTTCACTTTGGTCTAAGCTCCATCATTCATTTCACAGTATTTGCAGACTGAGACCAGTTTCTCACCTGGCTGCTCTGTTGTCACATTCAGATTTTTTTTCTTTTGAGTTTAACAGATGTTTTGCTTCCAGTTTTCCCCACTTTCTAGTGGAATTTGTCCACTAGAAAGCAGAAACTGGGCGAATAATATTTTGAACCAAACATGCATGTCCCTTTACATGGCAAGATTTATCTAGCTCTCAGCCTACAGTACTGTATACAGAACTGTACTGAAAAAAGGAACTTCTCATATGGGTCATTATGTGTTGCCCATATCACCTTAAATGCGACTGGTTTCCTTGGTGTTGCAATGATGGAGCAGGTGGATCTCTCTGAGCCGCAAGGTTGGAGATTTAAAACAAGTTGGACAAAGAATCTCAAGGCAACAGAGACATATTGCACTTCAGTTTTCCTTCCTTACTTTCAAACCCTCTTTCAGTTTTTTATCTCCCATAAACTTCACCGTCACTGTTAGTGTTTTCATGCCTTTTTCCCCTTTTTTATCTTGCTTTCCTCACAACCTAACCCCTTTCATTTCGCTGTTCCCTATGAACTGACTTCCACCATCCCAGCTCCCCTGTGTATGCAGCAGAGGCTGTTCAATTGAATGATTTAATTTGGCAGGGAATATACCTTACAGCATACTGCTGCAGATGGAGAAAACATCAACTTAAAGGAGAGAGCACCCGATAGAAATAAAGCCCTTCAGCTCGGTGTTGGTGCCATACAGCGTGGCTGACAGGTAGATATTGATCGGCAGAGTCAAATCTTCTAATAGACACACTGTAGTTTCCTTCAGGCTATCCAATGTATCAGACACGTGCATTTGTTCTCGTGGCTTCCTTGGAGAGTTACTCTTCCACACACGATGCAGCCAAGAACCACGGTGCAAATGCAATTTGTGTGTGTGTGTATTTTAAAGAAAACCGCTTCAGATATTCCATTTCAAACCAGGTATACTCCCATGTGTGAGCCATCTCTATGCATCCATCACCAAAGCTGTGGGCTGTACATGTAATGTATGGACCACTAACGTGCTAAGACAAACAGCCTGGTTCCATTAATATTCCATTATGCCTCATCTTGTTCCCCAGGGGCTGCAAAAGCGACTTGCGCTGCAGGATTAAACGTGTGGAGAAGGAAACCATGCAGATCCGGCCTCATGTGGGACCACCTGTGGCTCAGCAGACGCGGGATTTTGCTATCGCTTCCATCAAAAAATGCTGTGCGAGGCGAGATCTTGTGGAACCATTGTGTCATCGCCGGCACTTTCAGCTGCAGGATTATCTTGTGTAATCCTTAGAGAGTCCTGAGGAGACGGAGCGGGTGAGGTAAAGAAAACTTTGTGACTCGTATTTTCTTGCATGCCCCAGCTCCTGTTCGCTAACATGTGCATACCGGCGCCACGCTAACAGGCACAGTTTCATAGACAGTTCTGCATCACGGTATGTCTTTTGTCTTGTGTTCATTATATTTCAGCACACTTTCAACACACACACACACACACACACACACACACACAGCTGTATCAGTTTTTCAGCCTGATTCCTAACTCTCTCCAAAGCGAGACAAAAAGCACAAATTAATCTTGTGGTAGAGATTTTCTACTTTTCTACTTTCATACTTTGTTGTCACTCGAAGGTCAGAGCACTGTGGCACTTGAGCTAAAGTAAAGCACTTTCGAGTCCCCTTCTGGTGTGACAGAGCTAAAGTGAACCAAGTGTTCCTGGGCGCAGACCCGCTGCTTGGAAGAAAATATATTGACCTGACTCGCTATTATCTTGACAAGTGATCTGACAGTCTGGACTTTTAACTTGCATTTACATATTTTTCTACTCCCATCCACACTTCCATCCATGACTGATGAGTGAATCTAAACTGCTTGTTTATCCCAGATTTAATGACTCCATCCACAGTTCCAAAGCAGCAATTCATCATGTTTTTTAGAGGTGCCACCTTCTCTGTTTATTTGTTCTCTTTTACTTCCACTTTTTATTTCTTGAGCCCGTGGATCCTCACTGCTGTTCTTCAAAAGTTGATTTAGGCAATAAAGCAATGACTATGTCATCAAAAATCAATGATGTCATCACAAATCACAAGAGCCAGAGGTTAATAATATCCACCCATCAGATTTCTTCTTTCAGCCTCCTTGTGAACCCCATTCTTCAACAGCTAATCTCAGGATCAAGACTGATACCTGCTGATCAATATCTCAATATCTTAGACTCATACATGTGAATATATATACACATAGAGACACTTCAAGTCAGTCAATAAAGCAAATCATCCATGAGGCAACGTGTAGTAAGATGGTATGGGAAATCAATTGAACTCCATCAAGATGGATATTCCATGCCCTCACTGTTAATGAGACCCGACATTTGACCTCTTACACCTGAGTGATGGATGACATCAGGTTTCCTCAGATAATTGGAAGAAGGGGAATGTTATTTTATCTATCTGAAAAACAACAATCAGTTTTTAATCCAGTGTTACTTAAACCAGGTTGGATTGGTCTTAAAATACAGTATGTCTCCTGGTTGTTTTTGCTATGTATTTTCTTTTGAGGAAGAGCAGGGGATCCAAGCTAGGGGACCATGAACGCATTAAATGTCACAGAAATCTATCCAATAGTTACAGAGATATTTGAATAACAATCTGTTAGAGGAAGAGTCGGTACATTATCAAAGTAATGAGGATGCCTTTGGGGACCGTAGATATTTGTTCAAAATGTCAGTCCATCGAATAGCTGACCATATGTTTTGGTCTTTACCAGTGTGTTGGACCGGCTGAGCCATGCCAGCGGCCTGTAAAATTCTAATAGAAAAGTATTAGAGTCATTACTGATGTAAAGTTTCCTGGTTCTTGTCCCTATCTTCAGCCAGGGCTTGTCTAAGCTTAGCTGTGAAACGATTTGTATTGACAACACACACACACACACACACACACACACACACACACACACACACACACACACAGACAAGGGTAGCATTTGTGTCTGTATGAACGCGCAAAATGAGTGTGTGCACTAGCATGTGTGCAGCCATGTGAGTATAAGTGCGTGCACTCACTCACTGCATGTGTCCGTGTGTGTGTGCAGCCACTCCAAGATTGTCCCTTAAGAGACTGCTTGTGTACAGCTGTTTACCCAAGAGTCAAATTAATTAGGGAGATTAACAGGCTAATAAGTGCAGATTGCTTCACTTAATGACTCACTGCTATATTGTGAACACTCCCAGGCCTGTAAAACAAAGGGAATGAAATTGCCAAGCATTGCTAATGAAAAGAGATAAATAGGATGTGGGTGTGGATGGATTGCACCCTTTTTGAATATTTTGCTGTTCCCATGCATTAAACATCGCCTGTGTCAACCGGAGTTTATCTCTAAGATATGCACACAGTCACCCAACTGTAAAATCATAGATTTCTGTTTTATCACTTCAAAAACGAAGCTGAGGGAGATTGTTATCATTTAACAGACATGGATCTGAGAGGTGTGTACCATGTATCTTTGAACCCATCTCATAGTAATAAACAGGGCTAACAACCGCAAATGATTCAATTGTTATGGTGTTCACAAGATGGTATATCTGACTGAACATAGTGTTCGGCGCTGAGAGATAACATGTAGCTGTATTAGGTTTGTAATGGGAATGGAAGGTATCTGTGCTCTGGAATTAAAGCTTCCTTGTAAAATAGGCTTTAATGGCAACACGTCAACCAGATAAAAATCAATAAGAGTGCAAACGTCACAACCGCAGACATCCTGATCACCAAATCACATCATAAATGTTACCAGTAGTGTATGTCACTCTGGAGCTTTAATTCCATTGTGAGGACATCTTTATGTTTTTCATTGCTTTGGTCTTAGTGCCCAGCACCCTGACCTGCTGAGGATCCCATGGGTGTGCACCAAGAGTGGATATTTCATGTCACTGTTCAGGAGGACAATAAACATAAAAAATAATTGCTAGCTCCTCTAAGCGGCTCAAATTCAAACAGCTGCACATTATAGTTAACATTACAGTAGCTCACAAATGTTAGCTATGGCCTGGGTAGCTTTGACATACTGGTTGACAAAATCCATTAAATGTGTTTTATTCTACAGAGGTGGAGGTGAAGAAAATGTCTGGCACATCCTTTGCAATTCACCAGTGGTCAGCTGGGGCCATCTTCCCTGTTCATATGTCTGCTGCAAATTGCAAAAAATGTTCTCAACCATCCTACCTTGTCCTCCTCCTGTGTCATCTGTCTCTTCTCATTCTGTTTTGTTGCAAAGTTTTCAGAGCGGCAGAGACACTGCTGATGTGCACCCAGCACGAGAGAAGATGGAGAAACGGCGTGCTGCTGCCAGAGGAGTCCCTGACTGGGATTACTGTGAGCTGCATGCACGGGAATAAATTACAATTTGATGGATTTGTGTGTATTTCTTGCTATCCCCCTAATGCTCTGAACAAGTCCAATAATATTTGTGGCTAGTCGCTATTTAGAAATAAAGTAGCTAAGAGGGACTGAAAAGTTTTGCAACCGTGTGTGTTAGTTAGTGTGTATATTTTTGCCTTCGATTTGGTCACATTTTTAGAAGACCTATGACAAATTCATTATTGGCCCAAACTTCCTGAAAGTCTTTTGCAACAAAGTGGTCTGACTTCCTGTAGTGCTCATATGAGCACTGGCGCTAGCAAATGCTAATAGAAAAACTCACATGGCAGAAAATTGTGCTCACATTGTGGTTTTCCTTGACTGGAAGCTCCGGGGTGGAATAATGTGACATTTCAGGCTGACATCACGATGACTCTGTCCCACCTCCAAACTTTGTCACACCTGCTTCACCGACTGCTGCTCCCTCAGCAGACTTTTCTCTGCTTGCTCCATTTAAGTGGAAAGGGCAAGCGGAATGAGGCGATTGTTATTCATTCTACTTTCTGCATAATATTCATGATCCGTTTCATTACTGCATTTTTCATTTTTTTTCAGGCTGTTTTGCATACATAATGTAGTGTTTTATATTTATAATGGTGCATGCCGGAAGAATACCATTATGTCCTCCATCTGAGACGTGTATGGCACTGTAAGTGTGGGTGGGGAAGGTCACAGGGGCCAAGGGTCAATCCCACCATCCAACAGGCAAGAGGAAGCATGTAACATTCCACCGATATCTTCATGAGTATCATCCTTGTACATATGCAATAACTACTTTCTAATAGTGCACCAGCTTGAGTTACTTGCTAATGCAATGAATGTCAAATGAGCATTAACCATTATCAGCTGAAGTCAAACTGGCTCACATATGGACTACGTGTTTTTGACACACCTCCTGACCTGCCCAGGATACTTTGAGTCAAAAATTCAAACTCCTCTGATTATGTTTATCAGTAATGTCAATGTCTTTTTTTTCATCATTTCACTCAACTGATTGGACTCTGATGCATTATTCAAACTTCATCAGACATTTGAGACATCCTTCCAGAGATGAACCAGTCAACGCCATGGGTCACTGAACGGAAACGTTGAAGGGAATTGAAGTGTCCTCAGTGCAATACTCATTTAGAGGCATTAACTGAGCTGTCAGCAGAGAACCACCTGCTTAGCCTCCACACTGCACATTTCTACATGGTGTACTAACAGATTTTGCACCAAATGTTCTCGTTTGCCTGAGATGGTTGTTTCTCTGGTACAAATGGAGTGAAGGATCTCAGAATGTATCAAAGTAGCAGATGGTATCAGATCATCATCATCAGATCATCCATCATCTTTAGCAATTCAGAGGGATCAAAGATGGTGAGCAGGTGAAGTAGAAATGCCCCCTTTTTTTTGACTGGAAGCAGATGGTTTAACTGGAAGAAACCCCTATAAACACTTTTCTTTTTTTGGCTGTTAATGATCTGGGCAAGTACTATAGAGTCTCACTTGTTTGTGGTAATTATACCAATGTTTCACAATCAGTTTGCAAATGACATGATCTTTCAAATTCTACTAAAAGGGAAATGTTCCTTGTTGAAGATTGTGAGTAGCTAATACTGCGTGAAGAACTACAGATGCCTTGTGATGAATCAGACCTCTGTAATTCATGCAGCACAGCATGTAGACAGCATGAAGATCTAAGCATAGTTTTCTCTGCAGTCTTTTAGACTTTCTTGACTGACAGTATATACTGTCAGGTGACAACAGATGCAGAAGTCGTAACGAAGCCGACTTCATCAGTCACACGTTCAGGTGTTGATCGTGTCTTCCCCAGAGCAATGGCTCTTTAATGTTATGCAGGAAAGACAGTGGCTGTCAGCTTACTCTCAACTGACTTCCTCACTTCTTCACACGGGACAATCTATATATTGATTACTATATCTAAAATGTTCAATCCCCTCACAGCAAGTCTGATATTAAGCTGGTTTTCTTTGTATCTGTGTGTTTAATCCACCATGTAGAGCTGAGCCAACTGACAGCCAGCAGAAAAGATCACTGTACAAAAGCACAGTCTGCTGTTATCCCTCAAAGGCGCATGTCAGTCTAAATTCTGGTAAAGTGTGCTTGTGAAAAAAAGGGTGAATTAAGGGATGATTTCCCCCATCTGACAATTCTTCTTCGTTTAAAACACTAAAACCTACATTATCTCAACTGGACTTCCATCTCTTTGCTTTGTTTGCGAAAATTCGAGTAATTTTTCACTTTCTGCATCATTTTCTTTTAAAGACAAAGAAGAATAGTGTCAGAAGTGGAAGAGATGGATGGATAGAGCAGAATAGAAAGCAGGAGCAGGGAATGAACTTCTGACCCTGAGGGTGTACGGCTGCTAGATGGAGGCAGCTTAACCAGACACCAGAGCATGAGAGAGACATTTCTAAATGCAATGCTGAGATGAAATATAGAGCCATGAGCAGCCCATGAAAAAGCTTATGTCTTTGGACAAAGATTAATACTGGAGCATTTACACACAGCCTTCATCCAAAAGACAAATATGTCCTTGGGGGAGATATTTGAACCACTATTCATTCTCAGTCCACATGTTTATTAAACCCTCTGGGGATGGAATATCTGTCAGTCTGTCTGTTCGACGGTCAGTCGGTCCAACACTTTGGTCCAGACTTAAATATATGGATGATATTCTCTACAGACATGAATGGATCCTGTACGACGAAACCTAATGACTTCCTAATGGCTGTGGTTCAGGGGGGAGAGCACGTCATCCATTAACCCCACGGTTGGTGGTTCAATCCCTGGCTCCACCTGTCTATGTGTCTCAGTGTCGTTAATCAAGACACTAAACTCAACATGGCAGCTCCGCACTCAACAACTAAACAGACAATAGACAGTGAAAATCCAGCGTTACCATTTGATAGTGCGGTGACAACATGGTTAACATCCCTGCATGTTAGCATTGCAATTGTGAAAGTGTTGCCATGCTAACGTGAGCAATTAGCTAAAAGCAGGTCCGCCCATAGTTTTGGCCATGCCACAGCTCATTATTTATTTATAACATTTAGGACAACTGGCCTTTGTCTGTAGGTAGAATCTCACAGAGCTGTTAGTGGCTGTAAACTTTATACACTCTGGAACTAAATGCAAGGTGAAACAAGAACGGAGCATTTGGAGCAGTAAATAAATGATTGCCCCTCGTTCGTGCCCTCCATCAGCCTTAAGCTCTTTCATAATGTACCACTCACAGTCTGAGCTGCTATACTTTGACTGCTTCACTTTTACTGTTTCCAGAAAGAAAGTTTCAGTCGGAAACATTTGCTACTGGGCATAAAGGTGGAAAATATATCTTGAGAGGTTTTTACATGTCTACTCAGTAAAATAGAAAGTCTGTTCAGTTTTGGGCAGTATATAAAACTTGCTGGCTTTCAGGGTGGTTTCAGGTCCTCACTCACAACCTGCTTAAACAACAGGGGGAAAAAACCCATCAGAGCTGACCATCTGGCAGCGCCGTCGGGATTGCAAGGTGCTATTCCCCTGTGAAATTCCCATCGATAACTTTACTGTTCAAATGCAATCCACTGAGTCTACCTCTTTCACCCTGAATTTAAGCATTTAAAAGAACTAACGAGCTCAGATTCTCCTACAGAAAATGTGACTTAGAGCGGACTAGGATAAAAGGATAAAAGGCAATCGGCCGTGAACTAAAACTACACTAGGAATGGTGTTTTAGTGTTACACTGAGTTCAGTTGCACTTGCACTCCACCACTGCAAGTGAACGTGAAATAGAAGCTCACAGGATAGATGGCTGCTGTCAGACTGAGGAGAAGGCATAGATAGATAGGGGGGGACAGAGAAAGATGGTGAAAGACAGAGGTGGAGGTAGCACGGAGGACTGTGAGACTGATGGCAGATGGTGTGTGAGAGATGAGTCCGCTTCTTTTCCATCGCTGCCGGGAGGAGAGAGGGGGTACGGAGAACCCCGAAAAAATAAAAGGACGAAGTGATTGATCAGACAATGGATTTCCCCTCTCTTGCCCCACAACTACTATTTGAGTTATCTTCTAGCCACTGAAACATGTTGCTATCTGAGCTTTCTGTTTTATTAATCAAATAGTAATGTATTCACATCCAGTTTCTCATTTGTATTTACCTGTCAGCCACCACACCCCTTGTGTTGTAACATGCAGCAACACTGATAGAACGCATTACAAATTACATGGTGTTAGTCACACACTCTGTGCTTAAAGGCATGAACATGACATGCAGTGAAATTCATTACAGAACCCTTTATCCTCCTCCGACAGAACCGCACCAGACAATAGAGAAAGAAACATTCGCTGTCGGTGTTTTAATTTACCGTCACATCTTTGTGGTACACGGTGATGGCCTGAAGTCCTTTTAACTGTGTGTGTGTGTGTGTGTGTGTGTGTGTGTTTGGTCAGGTCCACGCTTGTGCTAGTGTGTCCATTATAAAGCTTTGGAGAATAAGAATAAGAGGAGCAGCTTCAGGGGGAAACGGTGTTACAGCAACTTTAAAAATAAATAAATAAACTGAGCGTTAGATGAGCAGATTGACAACACTTTCATATCTGTCTGTTTTAAACGGAACTTTAGCCAGAGGTCAGTTTACTTAGCTTTGCATAAAGACTCTGGTTTCCTCCAGAGGTCATACGTACGCCCACGCTGTTTCACTCTGGGCACAGGGACTTCCTGGAGTCTTGCAACCTAGAAGTGTCACGTTGCTACTGTGGCAGCCTGGTTGTTTCTCTGTTTTCCCCTCATTTCTCCCTCACCTGCTCCTTCCCTGTGTGTGTGTCTGTGTGTGCGTCAGCAGCAGTGGCAGACTGGCATTCCTGTATGTGATCAACTCATCACCCTCCGGCCTTATCTACCCGGTCTCTCCACCACTTTCACGCTAGATAATTGCGTCCCATACGGTGACTTCAGAGAGCCGCTCTTTAGAGTATTTGGCGTGTTCAGTATTTTTGCCTTTGTGCTAATGCTATTGTCTTGCCTGTCTGCTCTGCTTCCTGCTCGGCTGCTCTCCTGAGTTTCTCCAAGGCAGCTCCAGTCAGCCCTGCTCGCTTGCCTGCCTGCCTGCCTGCAAACCTGGTCTTCTCATCTACATTACCTTCCGGAGATCATAGTTTGTGAAAAAATAAATCCTTACTCATTAATTCCTGTCTCTGTTCTCTGCATTTTGGTCCTAACAAAAAGAGGTTGACTTTTGACAGAGTAATAATCAAATTTCCTCCTTGCTATAGCTTAATGAATGGATAGATGAGAATGTTATCCATGTTTTCGTAACTAACACACTAAGAACTGTGCTGGCCAAACATTAGCCTCCTGGCTCCTAACTGAGCCGAAGGGCCCTACAAGCCATATCTAAGGTTGGTTCTATTGACTGGAGAAGTAAGTAACATTTCCCTGAATTTAGAACCAGCAAATAGTCACAAGTAGAGGAGATCAACTTAAGTTGCAGTTAAGACGAGTTGCAGTGGTAAGCAGAGGAAAACTATACGGAGTGTGTGATAACACAGAGGAAAACTGGGTGGAGGAGCTGATGTGCACTTGAAGGAGACAGAAAAAGATGCAGCAGAGAAAGAGTGACATTGTTTATCGTTTATCCCGGGACTTCTAAGTCTTTAGTCCCACAAATCCCCCAGAAAACAACACGCTGTCTGTCCAAGTGAAGGCTATTCTCTGCCACGTTCAAAATCATATCTCGGGGAATTTAGCTTCCAAACCTCTCATGAGTATTTACCACGACATAATGTTAAAACATAAAATACTTTACAATCTGGCCTGTCTTGATTTGGCTCTTCCCGCCCACTGAGCACTCACGCCGATCTGCTGAAAGTAGTTATGACATGTGTGAGGAAGGCAGAGGAGACGAGGGATTTGAGAGGTCAGGCTGAGTTGAAGATAGTATTGTCGTGGAAAGCTACACAGTTAAGTAATTTAAAGATTTGTGGAAAAATGCTTTTGAGGCTCATTTCATGAATATGTTTCGGTTCAGTCATTTGTTCTTACAGACTGGTAAAAACTTTCAAATGAAAGTAAAATCAGATGTGCAAAGAGGGTTGTTTGGCTCGCAGATGATAAAATGCTCCTAAATTAATGGGGTGAATTGATTCAAAGTCGGTGCTGATGAAGAAGAAAACGTGTATTTAGTTCTTCATCGTGTCCCTTCAACCCAGGAGCATCGTCAAAGACCTGAGTGAAAAGTGGACATGACGGTGTCAAGTTAGTCTCCATTTGTGCATTTTTCAGGATCGTTTGATGGGCGCTGCTTCAGCTCTGCAGCACCGGAGCAAACCCCTCCACCCCGCGCTGTAAACACTTTGACGAGGGAGCGGCACGGATGACAGAATCCACTCTGCTTGGTCATGGAGGCGACTCCAGTCAGCTTTCAGGGGATAAATAAATAAGCACAGGGCAGACAGACAGAGGAGGGGTCTGTTATACACCTCGTCTGGGTCCAGGCTTTCTGGTAAACTCTCACCCAAATCTGACCCCTTATTGGATTGTTTGGTCTCCTGAGAGTAGTGTTCTCCTGCACACACACATAAATGCACACTTACACACACATACGCTCCATATCAGTAAAAGCTGAGGCAGCTGACCCCTGCTCATGGATCAGCCGGGGCCAGAGTTCCTCTTACCTGATGCAGTGAACACGTAAGCAGTTTTCATTGCAGACGGACTGGAGTATCTTCTGTGGTGTGTCAGCTATCCAGTCACTTTCCATGTTGTGTGTTTGAAAGACACAGGTGGAGAAGATGCACCACAAACAAAAATGAAACTGGGGCTTTGATTTAATCCGACACAACCGCATAGTCTGTTCCAAACCGCCCGTTAGACTTGTTGTACAAATGTAGTGTGGTCAGTACATAAAACAGCTACATCTCTGGAGGACATAAATGATTCACCAGCAGAAAAAGAAAAGACGCTGTTTACACCTACGTTTGACTGCAGGTTCTCAGCCCGCGAGAGAGCCAGAACCGACTCTGAGCAGGAGATAACGGTTTCAGGCTGCGTCAGCGTCTGAGCCGACAATGCAAGATTTGTGCTGTGTTTTCTCAACCATTTTCCGCGCGTGGTGAAGGAGGTGAAGCCGGGAGAGCAAAAGAAAAAAGAAAAATCACAGTAACAATCCTACAGAAGTCTTTGTTGTTGATTCTGACTTTGATCACATTAGTGTGCACGCTGTAGTCTATCTAGTCTAAGTCTCAATATGTCTGTTCACCCTGTCTGAGTATTTTCTATTTTCAGCTTCATTTATAAAAGAAGAAAGAAAGAAGGAGAGATTTCTAAACAATGTGCACAGTCATATCCAAGCGTTGCAAGTCTAGTTTTTGATCAAGTATTTCTCAGTCCTGCACACTGGCAGTGTATTGAAACTGAAATGTGACATGGGAAAGGAAAATGAGACGAACGGTACATCTCAAAATACATGGAATTCAATTGAAACTAATGAAGCAAGTAATTGATGGGCAAAACACAGGAAGAGATTTTTTTTATCAAGGCAAGGGAGGGAGTCACGACAAGTGCATGTGGTCTATTATATCCCAGGGTCTTGAAAATATAGCTATATTTTAAATCAGTTATTGATGGTGTAATTCCCAGCATCCTATACTGTGAGCACAAGTACCCCTTCATCAGCCCCACCAGTCATCGTCAAAATCAGTTCATTTGAACATACCTACTGCCTCATAACACTGTTCAGTGGCTAAGCTACGCAGACATTGTTAAATATCTTTTCACTCACAGATGTTGATGTAAGCTAGTCTCTTTTTTTACGTCTCTTGGCTTGTTTGCTCACATTCCCGAGTCACAAGTCTTCATTCGCTCTGCGGCAGCATGTTGTGCTGCAGCCGACTCAGGTCCAGTGCAGTCAGCTTGTTGCAGCTGGAATGTCACTGGTTATTGTGACAGATATGTTACATTTTCTCACTGTTTCATAATGTGTTTTGTACGGTGGCCCTGAGAGCTCACAGCACTGCAACTTAAGAAAACACGCTGCAAAGACCACAACGCAACACATTAGAAAACGTGCTTCAAATAGCCCGCAACACAATGGAAGTGTTTCCTTTTTTTTCCTTTTTTTGTTTCCAGAGGACAAGTGATGCACAAGTCCGGACACACTTGTTGTTGACGCGGAAGTTGAGTCACAGCACTACTGACATTCTCTTTCCATCAGTGGTGTTGGAAAATGTGATAAAAAGTAAGTAAAAGTACTTTAATAGCGCTGTGACTCAAAATCCACGTCAACAACAAACGTGTCCGGACGTGTGCATCACTTTTAAGAGTCCTCTGGAAACAAAAAAAAGGGGGAAAAAGGAAACACTTCCATTGTGTTGCGGTCTATTTGCATCACTTTTTTCTAATGTGTTCCACTGTGGTCTTTGCAGCGTGTTTTCGAAAATGCTGCGCATGTGTTGTCAAATTGATGAAGATGTTTTCTTAATTAGCTTGTGTTTTGTCTTTTTGCATGTGTTTTCTTCAGTTGTGGTGCTGTGAGCTCTCAGGGCCACCGTTTTGTTAGCTTAGCATTGCTATAGCCCTGCAAACTGATGGTGATGTGATTACTGTTTTGATTGTGTGCTGCAGGATTTGGGGCCACCACAAATGTCCATTGTCTATAAACAAAAAGTTGTCGTTTTGAGCAAATTAGCACTGACTTTGTCTGAAAATTCAACAAATGGTTTCAGCTTCCCATTAATATTAAAGGGAAGGTGATTCTGGAGAAACACAGTTGATTGTTGAATGTCATTCCCAGGTTGTCAAATACTGCCAATTTGGGTTGTGTGTATGTATGGAAATAACTAAGTTGGAGAATACTGGAGACTCTTTCTTCACAATTGCCTTCCCTACCTTAAAGTCTGATATTTCTCGGATCAATAACCAAACAGAGTGGTGAGGATTAATGTTGTTGATATAATTTCCATTTTTAATTGTACACTCTGAGTGGATAATTCTTCACTGACACTCTCAAGCCTGAACAACAGCAGCTTTCCACAGAGGCTACCTGAAATGAACTTCACTTAAAAAAGATCATTTGTCATACCTTCTGAGTCACATCGGTGACAGCGTCAGTTTGAATAACAGATAAACAGCAGTTAAAAATATACCTCCAAACCGTTACTGCGGTACAAGAAGAATGCAGTCGTGCACTGTTATAATTGAAGTTGAAGTAGTCGCTTTATTTGATCTTTTCAAATGTGCTCAAAGCAGAGAAGTAAACACTTGTTCTTTTAGAAAAGGACAGAGGTCGGTGTAACATGAAAATCTTTCGGAGCGTTGTTCATTATACAAACAATACATTTTTTAGCATATTGATATATGTGTGATTATGAGGCACCACACAATAGTACTGTGCTGTCTTCAATTATATACACAAAAGAAACAAAGCATTAGCCCTTCTGGCTATAAATACTTGAAATGTCAAGGTGGAAATACTGTGATAAGTCATTTGTGTGTCCTTGTGTGTATAATAACAATGTGCGTGAGTGAGCAGCAGACACGTCAACAGAGTCATAAGGTGTTTGGTTTTTACTGTGGCTGTACGAGGGGGAAAAGAAGGTGCGTGACAGAAAATAGGAGGGAGGAAAATAGAAGCTTGAGCAGAAAGAATCAGGCCATTTGAGAGAGCAGGCATACGCACACACACACACACACACACACACACAATCACTTACTGACAGTTGGGTTAAGATAAACTCTCTGGCTCACTTTATCACAACACGATTCCACGTTTTATACTTAGTCCTCTCAGTGACTTTCACACACACACAGACACACACACACACACACACACACACAGTGAAAGCCTCTGTTGGTGCCCATCTGCCTCAGCACTACTGCTGTATTCCATTTATTTTCTCAGAGGACGATGCAAACACTTTCCTTTGAGAGGAAATGAACCAGTGACCAGACCAAGTCGTCATAGCCACATGTACAAGTTACACAAACACGCGTCCTGATAAAATGTTCCCACTTTAGACACAGAACACTAAAGCAGAAATGCGACTTGGTAGTTTTTAAGCTTGAGTCTTTTTTTTCTTCTTTTTTTCTCTTTTTTTTTTTGTGAAACGGTTTTGCTACTGAAACAGTAAGCAAGGAGCCCCTTCGTCCCATTGGTCCTCGTCTTGAGAGTGTGACGTAATAGAAAGGTAGAGAAAAACAGAAAGAGAGAAGGTAGATAACGTCTAATAACCGTCTAACGTCACAAACAACGGTTGTGTGGAGATTGTCAAGGCCTTTCGCGTTGTATTCAGTGAACGAGGTCACATAATAAATCAAGTGTCTCTGTAAACCCTTCACCTCCTGTGCACTTCATGCAGATTCGGCCGCTGGGGCGTGCATGCATCACGGTATCTGTTACGAGTCAGTTTATTGTATTTAAATGAGGGGAGAAGCAGTCAGTGAGGAGGGGAATGAGCCGAAGCCCACATCAGAGTCCAAAGTCAGCCTGGTTGGTGTTTAATGAAAGTCTCCTCAATGAGCGTACTCCTGTTTTTTAAAGCCTTTACTGCACTTCAGTTCAATCCTTTGATCTGTTAAGCATCCCTTTATTTCCAGTGCAATTCCTGAATGTAAAGGTGCGACAGCCCCCCCTCCCCAAAGCCAGCGCTTTATCCGTCAGGTCAGAAGACTTTTAAATGTGTGTCTGCTGGGTAAAGTCTGTATTACAAACCCATCCATGCAGGAAGCATTCAGAAAGAACGTTTCCATGACTTACAGAGGATCTTCTGGAAGGCTCTGCGGAAGTCCTGGTTGAAGATGGTGTAGATGACCGGGTTCAGGGAGCTGTTGCAGTAGCCAATCCAGAAAAAGAACTTGAACAGCGTTTCTGGGATCTGGCACGGCTCGCGGCAGATTCCGTACAAGCTGTAGGAGAAGAAGAACGGGAACCAGCACACGACGAAAACGCCCATGACGACGGCGAGGACGAAGGTGAAGCGCTTCTCCCGAGCGGCGGAGACTTTCTTCCGATTGACGGTGCTCCTGCGTTTGCGGCGAGATGAGAACAGCTCCATGGACTTGGAGCTGGCACGCGACTTCCTGCTGGAGTATTTAGAGGCGGAGCTGCTTTTCCGGCTGGACTTCCGGTCTTTTCTGTCGTCGTGGTGGTGTTTGGAACCTTTTTTAGGTTTCTCGTCCGACGAGCTGCTGTCGTCGTAGTCGTCGTCGTGGTCCGTCGTTGGATGTTTCGGCTCGTTCGGCAGCGGGGATTGAGCCCCGTGTTCCTGGCAGTGTCCGTTCTCGCGGTCCTGGTCTTTCATGCTCCCGCCCCTGTTGGACTTTAACGACCCTCCTCTGCCTGACTCTGCTTGGTCCATCCCATTCTCCAGTGGCGAGTCCACGTCCCTCTTCTTCTCCGACATTGTTCTGGTTCTTGTCTTCGCCACTTGGTAGATCCGAATATAGACCAGGATCATGATAACACAGGGGGCAAAGAATGAGCCAATGCTGGAGTAGAGGATGTACCAGGTCTCATCATTCAGGATACACTGGGGACTGGCCTCGTTGCTGCTCCTGTCCATTGATATCAGCGGCGGGAAGGAGATGACGGCTGAGATCAACCACACCACCACAATCATACATTTGACTCTTTTAGGCGTTCTCTTTAAGTTGTACTCGACCGCCTGTGTCACTGACCAGTACCTGTCCAGACTAATGGCACACAGGTGAACAATAGAGGAGGTGCAGAACAAAACGTCCAGAGCCAGGTAGATGTCGCACCAGATTTTGCCAAAAAACCAGTAGCCCATGAGTTCATTAGCCAGTGAAAAGGGCATGACCAGGGTGGCCACCAGTATGTCCGCACTGGCCAGTGAGACGAGAAAAAGATTCTGGGGTGGTTTCAGTGCTCTGCTGGTTAAAACGGCGATAACAACCAGCACGTTCCCGACTATTGTAAACAGAATGAGGAAGCTGACAAGTCCGGCCAGACCCCAGATAGCAAGCTGGCTGTACTGGCTCTGAGAGGTGGAGGAGATATTATCCGCCTCTGTCCTGTCCTCCAGGCTGGAGCTATTGAAGAAATCCATTCTGATTCTTTTCTTTTTTTTGTTTTGTTAATTCAGTCAAGGGATGACTTTCAAAAATTTTAAATGTGCCCAAATAATCTGTAGAAATATCCCACTGGGACTTGAGCGCATATCTCATCGACAGCAAATGACATTTTTCCGTCTCCCCTCACCTGCGATCTTCCACATCTTGCATTCAAGAATCTCCTTTGGTGGAAAGAAAGAGATCAAGAAAGAGAGAGAGACGCAAAACGAAAAGTCTTTTGAGTCCTTATTCCAAAAGCATGCGGGCTGCTCAGCAGCAGAATGTCCACGGTAAGAGAGCGGGCTCTCTCCTCAACGCGTCCTCTCCCATCCCGACTGCGCCCGCATCTCTCCACCTCCGCCTCCCCGCTGTGTCCTGAGAGAGGTTTGTAACAACCACGTGTCTCTCTCTCTCTCTCTCTCTCTCTCTCTCTCTCTCTCACACACACACACACACACACACACACACACACACACACACACACACACACTCTCTCTCTCTGCCTCGGAGAGGTGATGGAGTGATAACTGGAGGAAGGGAGATGAAACCAGTTAAATAAGAAAGCAAACTACAGCTAATTAAAATGCTCATTTTAATAAGAATATGGAATATTGTGTAGGATCAGTGTCGGCTGCAGATGCTGGAGGAGCGATCGTGTGCGCTTGTGTTTGTGTGTGTCCTGTTCATCTGCATTGTCCGTGCAAGCAGGCTGTCAGTCACAAATCCGACAGCTGATCAGTCTGTCCCTTGATTTTTGTCTTCTGAAGGTCCGTTTCAGCATTTCGAGCGTGCTCTCGCCTCTCCAAGTGAGCAGCAGCTGTTTTTGGGGTGAGGTCACATAGCTGTCACACAGCGCAGACTGACAGCGAGCAGGACGCGCGCCGCTCCGCTCCGCGCCGCTCCGTCCTTCTGTGCGCACACTGGAGGTCAGTGTTGTAACAGGCAGCTCCGGAGGGACAAACAAGCGAGCACACGCACCGTGAATATGAACAAGATTAGAGATGCGTTGTTACATCCACACAGCCGTCAGGTGAATACACACTCCGATATGTATTTTATTCATTCTCCGTGGAGGATGGAGGTACAAAGAGCGCTTGACCTTGCAGTGGGAACTTTTGTCATTTCCCTGCACTCTCCTGTTATTATTAGTTTGTGTTGTGGTAACTGTGTTGATGAGAAGATTAGAGGATTACAGGGTGCAGTTGTCATGTATGATCTGATGGAGCTGAGAAGCGCTCAGCTGTTGTGAATATCAGGGTGAATGCTGTAGAATAGAGTGGGGCTCGCATGATGGCTATATGATTAATGAGTATAGACCTTTAAGTCATGGGTGCATTCCCTGGGTGGACTTTATCACAGGCAATAAAGAGCTGCATCTATCATGACTGTGACTTCCAGCTTATCTTGTCTGAGGTTATTTCATTTCCCACCGGGACACGCATGTGAATGCACACTTGCCACTCAAACAGAGTTTTTTTTTTCTTTTTTCTTTTTTTAAAACGTCCTCTAATCTGGGTGGTGCTGCCGCCTGGAGAAAGCCTGTCTCCCCTTTGGCATATAGCCTGGTATTAAGTCCCTGGACCAGTGTGTATATTGACCAGTCTCCCGGCTAAGTACCTGTCATTAATCACAGAGCGCTCAGCCATACTGAATTAAAGAGCACCCACAGCCGCAAGAAATGCTCAAGTCCAAATTGATCCTCATCAAGGCTACGAGGTGGAATGAGAGGAGCTCAGAGGGTCCTGCTCCATCTGCCTGGGAAACACACAGTCAGGACAGCGGGCAGTCTTTTACTTGTCCCCTCCCAGCCCCCAAAACACTCTGCTCCTTCTCATGCTGCCTCTTTAAATTGAACTAAGGATGGAGTGATGCTGTAGGTCAGTGTGGATGCACTCTAAGCTGATTTTGAACAGACAGACAAGCCTTATTATGGTCATTAATTCGTGTCCTGGGGCCGCAGCTCTGTCCATATAATTGGGGCACCAGTGAGCGATCTCAGCTATTATCTAGCCCCTTTCTTGTTCCCAACGTTGTGCTGTGCTCTGAGGGAAGAAGTTGGCTCTTCCTGCTTCACCACAAGCTAGCTTTTGGGTGCCAAGGAGACTGTTTTGATGAGTTTTTTATGTCTTTAAGTCAAGGCTTTTATGCTTTATTGCTCTCCTCACACTACTGACATTCTAAATGTTCTTCATTTTTGTTTTTCTTTGTTGTTGTTTTTTTTTTTTTGTTCTTCTGGTTGAGTCACCGCAGTTTTACAAAGAACGGCCCTTGTCTGCTGCTTGTAACCGAGTGGCTGTTGCTTTGCAGTCACTGAACTTTTTTTGTGCTGCACTGTAATTGCGGAGCTGAAAAAAAGCGGAGGAGAGGCCGAGAGCTTTCTATTAAGGTAGAAGAAAGAAGCAATAGGAGCCTAATAACGTTCACCTAATAGAGCTTCAAAAATGTAATAACACCTGACGTGTTCTCTCAAGGTAACATGAGTTGCCGTTAGTGGTTCCAGTGAAATCTAATACATTGACCGTCCCAGTTATTACGCTTCTTCACACCATCAGTTCCCCATAATGGATAGAAGACATACTGCCACAGGCATCTATCCTCCTGCTTATGAACACTTACCATCTACCTGTACATACTGTGCATGAATGTGCAACGTGAGCACAGAATACTAAATCAACTACATGCTAACAAAGGCTATTCCCTAAAGAAATCAAATCTATCAGCAGTAATGACAGGCGCTTCTAATTTCCCCACCCTCCCTAATGTGCAGTAGTTTCCATGTAGGCCCCCATATAAGGGGGAGGTATTGCACCAGCTGTTGACAGTGACAAATGGTGGTGCTACCTGGGTAGACAACTACAGAGTGGAGAACAAATAATTCAGCGGAGCAACATCTGGCCCAGGGGAGCTTCTCTCTCGCAAGCATCCCCTCACAGAACCAGGCCCGCTTGTTATCTAGTACCTGGCCCTTCAGTGACGAATTACCTTGTTGGAAAACTGTAAAATAAGATCAATGGAATTGCTGATTTGGATTTCTCCGACTGCTTTTATCTTCTTCCACCCTGAATCCTAAATCTTTTAAAATGAACACTAAAGGTGGTGCGGTCTGTTTTCTAGCTCACTACATCTCCATGGAGAACAATCCCATATCTCTCCTGCTGATCCAGATCAGTCAATCACTCTCAGTTGCTTCTTCATTTATAGCTGTGTGTATGTGCGATTGTCAGAACTACTAGAGATGGAGATTTGCCAGCACATCCACAGTGACCTTGGCGTAGTTGTCCCTGTGAAGCAGGCAGCTGTGTGTCAAGCACGATGCAGTTTACATTACGATTTGGTTGACCCGAAACGCAGAAACAGACTTAGAAGTAAAATAGATTAAGAAGAGTTATTGGAAGGACAGCAGAGAATGGAGATGGGATGAAGGGAAGAGAAGTGGGCTGAGGCAAAGGGCAAGATGGATGGTGAGGTATGGCAGGATCTTCTCTGAGCAGGGCAGATCAATGGAGGAGGATGGCGTGGGCTGGCTGGGGTTAGTGGCTAGTTGATTGGAACGCGTCCAAGCAGTAGGCAGGCCAGAGGGCGAGTAATGATTCTGGAGCACAGGAAAGGAGACACAATTAGCATGGAGATAAGAAAAAAAAAAAAGAAAAAAAAGACAAGGGACAATTACATAAGTCACAAGATCACTAAGCACAAGGACATCGTGGTCTAAGGCGTGTACAGCCACTGGTTGATATCATGCATATTGATGAGATGGATGGAGGGCAGGTGTGTGTGATCAGCAGGGAGCCTGAAGCCAGGAGAGTCAAGGAAGGTGTGCCATGCCTACACCACATGCACAACCTCTGACAGAGTACTTTTCAGACTAAGTATGCCGCTGAATTGAATATACGATGTGGTCCAGCTGCATAGGATGTGGATTTTGTGTGCGAAAAAAATGCCTGGATGTAAAATCCATTTGCAAGAATTTACAAGAATACATGCCGTGTGCATACTGCACATACTCAGCTACCCCAGAATGCATTGCATCTCTTCAGAGGGCGAGGCAGACAGTTCCAAGCAGTGCACTGGAGTTTTTGAATGTTATTTGATCCCTAACTTCACCTCTGAGAATATATTATGCAAGAAATCAAGTATATAGATATCTGGGCAGTTTCATGAAAATTGATGGCAAATCAAAAATCTGCTCCGATGTTTTAACTTTAGGTAAACTTTTTAAGATTAGGTTACAAATCGTGCTCCTCCTCCAGCATCTTTTCATCTGCAGTCGCCTCCTCGGGTCAGCAACCTTCTTTTCTACTCCTCGCTGAAGCATACTGTCGGTGGCTGCAGACATTGCCCAGTGATCATAACCATAACCACAGAAACTAGGGGTACTGAGGGTGCTGCAGCACACCCTAAAACGAGACAGTAGACAAAGCAATCAGTAATATAGTGTGATGCAGAAGTGTCCACAGCATATAAAATCTTTCCTTGATCATCAGCAAGTTTGTTAGACCTGGGAATTTGGGGCTATAGCCCTGGATGTTTTGGGAATAGCCCAAGATCTCTTTGACTTAAAAAAAAATAATAATAAAAAATCAAATACAATTGCCTAATGATGAAAATAGCCCCAGAAGATTTTATGTGGTTTCATAACGAACAGCCAGCAGCCACAAATGCAACACCGTCACCAGCGTAAATTTCCTCATGGCATATGCCCAAATATGGGCAGAGTCAGTATAATTTGTTTCAAATTCAACATCAGTGTTATTCTTTCCCCCTCTATATGTCACTAATATTACCAGAGCCTGTCTATTAGCCTACTGTTTACTACCATTGCAGCGTTTATAGTGCTTAGTTATTATGGATATACAGAGGTTCTTTGGGAAAAAAAAAAAAGTCCCCTAATAACACTTCCATCAGCTCAGGTTATTGAAAAATGTAATTGTGGTCGTGGGTGTGAAGTCTCTGTTAACTGATGATTTTTTTCTCTTAATACCCTTCAAAGCCTTCTGTAGGCCTAATGCAGATAGACAATGAAGCAAAGAAATTATAATAGGGAATGTTCTACCTGCTCTAATAGCCTATGCACACAGCACAGGTCTTATAACTTATAATATCTGTAATGGAAACATTACTCAGTAGGCCTAGTGAGGGAAAATTACCTTTATTTGTGATTAAAATATGACAATGAGGACCCTAACTACTGGCCTTACTTTCCTTCTCAAACTACATTGAAATTGCATCTTTAACAGCCCAATTTTCAAGATTTCCCAAATTTTTTGTTACTATTATTTTTGTCATTGTTTGCTTTCTTCTTGCGTCTCGGGGAGTGATGTCATGTCTGCGACATGTCACATTTTCAGCATGAGGACAACTCACATGTAACACCACGCAGCGACACAAACACAAACTCAAACAGTGGAAGGTGGAGCGAGATGTGTGTTTTCTAGCTAGAAATACAGTCATTATTTTGAGTTCCTGTCAGCTAAAGATGAGAATATTAAGGTTTGTTGTGCACTCTGTGCTGGCAACAAAGTACTGTCAGGTTTCAGCAGGTAGGTTTACAAAGCAAGTCCCACCAGGTGGTGTTAAGCAGAGAGCTGCAATCAAAGCCACAGCCACGACTTCTGCAGGAGGTCCCCCACCACCCAAACAACAAAAGCTGGACTTCAGTGCAAAACAAGTATGTAGGGGAGAGTTGAAGAAGTTGGTCTAGTGGTATGTTGTAGAGGAAGTGCTGCCCTCAAACACGGTTGACTCACCCTCGTTTCGTGCCATAATAATCAAGATCCCTGCTACTATTAAAGCAGTGCTTGGCGTTACTGTTAAAAGTGCACTTCAAAAGTGAGTATTGGCAAAACTCATTTTCATGTTGAGGTGGCAGGGGTGTTGTCGGCAGCTGCTGAATGTAACTAATAAAGTAACTTGTGCTTTATAACTAACTTTGTAACTTAGTTACTTTTAAAAACAAGTAATCAGTAAAGTTACTTTTTAAAGGAGTAATCAGCAATCAGATTGCTTTTCCACCATATCTGAGGCAACACTGTCTGCGGGGCTAAAGCCCCGGATGTTTTGCACTCCTAGCGATGACCCTGTTGATCATGAAGCCTATTGTTACTCTAAAATTGTGTAGTTTATACAGCAGCTGTAGGAACTCCTGCAGACTGGAGTCTCTGTTAAAGGTGATAAACAGGCAGCTCCAGATTATATAAGCTTGTCCCCTGTATGAAATGTCTGTATCCTCACTACACGGCATCAGAATGAAATATTAGGCTGTTTTTCCCGGCATTAGCATGCATCTTTGGTGATCTGATCACATGCAAGTAAAAAATATACCATTCCCATTGTGTCACATATGAATTTGATAACTTTGCAATAATAACTTTGTAATATCAAATGATTTTGAAAACCAAAATTGTTTTTTTTTTTTCTTTTCTATCATTGAAAAAACAATCACATTTAATCCACAGTTTTGTGTTGATCGCTCAATAGCAGTCAGTAGAACTCATTTTGCTCTGTCAAACTCTAAATGAATCTGCTCATGGTTCCTGAAAGTGAAGGGACCTTTTTGAGAATCAGTTTATTGACTGTTTTAAAATCTGGCTGATATTCAGCACAAAAATAAAGCATCCATATCTTTGAGCATGTTTTTGCCTCTTATCGCTTTTATTCAGCAGTCCTGGTCCAGGTCTTCCCCTGTATCTCTGTTATTCTTTGTCTCTTCCAAAGTAAGTATCAGGGACTCGTGATTCTGTATGTGCCTCTAAACACAAATCAAAGCTTTCTAAAAATGATGCACCACAAGGTTTCAGGCTCATGAAGCATTTTTACTATGTCTGCTGTGGCACAACACACTGTTACATTGCAGACACAACTTTACATATTATGCAACTATCCCATCATAGATGGACTCTCCAATTAGAAGCACTTCCCTGCTTGAGATGAGTGGCTGTGCACTGTGTGGCCCGGCACAGTCATTACCTTCCATCTGAGGGACAGTTGGGCCATGCTGGCAGATCTGCAGGCGAGCTGAGCACAGCAGGAATGTGTTGAAGGACGTGACACGCCAGACACAGACCGACATCCATCGACTGGGTGTTGCATCATGATCTGCACACCAGATTGACTTGCCATTGGTGAAAAATGACCATCTGTGAAGTGTCACTTGGAGAGAGGTCACAGATTGGCCGAGAGAGGACAGACAAATTGTTATGGGAATCGCATGTGACGATGAAGACAGGAGAGTGAAGAATTGGCTACGGGGAGTCATCATTACTTTAGGCTTGCCGATAAAGTCAACACAGAAGAATTAAATGCATCACGTGTGCCAAGTAATGTACAGAAATAAATCCTGGAGATGTCGGAATGATGGTACATTATCCTGTGAATCAATGTTCCTCAACTTAAGAAGAAAAACTGCCTAATGTGGACCTTGAACAAAACCAGTTCAAGACACTCAGCTTTGAATCACCTGCAGGCTCCCCCTCATAACCAGCACACAGCTCTGCAGTGCCAGACGTGTCAGCTGGTACAGTAAACCACCCAAACGAGGGCACTTTGAGACCCAATCAAACATGGAACCACACTGTAACGCACCATCTGCAGATAAACCCGCTTTACTTTTTCCATTACAGCACCTCATCCATCTATACCCTGATCCATACGTCATTTCATTCCAAGACCTGTTTTCAACTGCTCTGGGTTTCTCCAAGATGTCTGGCTTCCTGGCATAATCCCTCCCTCATCCCAGCCTTTAAAGCCAAAACGGCCCAGTGAGGAAAGGGCAGAGTCTAAGAAACAGTGGAGTGAAGAAAAGCAAGAGGAAGAAAGGAGAAAAGAATAAAGCAAACAGGAGGCAAGAGAAAGAGAGAGAGAGAGAGAGAGAGAGAGAGCGAGAGAGAGAGAGAACAACAGAGGAAAGAAGAAAGCCAGCTGAGTGTAGTCGAGTCTTAGGGAACAAAAGAGGCTGGGCTACCTACATCCCTTCTTTGTAATGAGTGGTTTAAACCTTTCCTTATTAGTTAATTAGCAGTTGGCTTGGAAAGCATTATTCACACTTTGGGAATTGAGTGGAAAATCGGATTCCGCTACCCATCTTACTCTTACTCGTGTTCTCAAAGGGTACCATTGGGTCTGGGGGTTAGTTGGTTGGTTTATTTGTTCTATGGATTTGGTCAAACACACATGTGCAGCCCGTAAACACGCTGCCAATAAACTGCTCCTTGGGAACTCAATTGTTTTCTCTGCATTAAAGATGCTTTCAGTTTGTGATCAGTTACAACCAGATGGTCAGAAGTTACCCTGATGGGGCCGTTGAGACAAGTGCTACTATAAAGTGAACTCCTATCTATTGTAGGTTACCTGAAAAGACAATTGATGGCATGCTGCATTCATGAATGTAGATATCAATGATTTATAGAGAACAATGAAGTCTTACGTTTGTATGGCCTCAAACCACTCATGTAGCATTTATCAGCCACTGCAGACCAAGAATGCGTCCTCGTTCTTTATTCCCATTTATTTAAACATAAGGCCTCATTGTCACTCAAGGCTCCTATTTGTAAGATACTCATCAAATACTGACACTTTGGGATCGTAGGACAGGTCGACTGCCATCACAAGCCTCACGGCTGTGTTATCACTGCAACACAACCCTCTGACCACTATGACTCCCCAACACTTTTCTTCTGGATGAAATTTTGCTCCTGCTGATGTTGGGCAAGCTGACTGTAAAGCGATGGCATCATCGTTTGGAGCTTGAGGGAAATGTGCATCTCTGTGATTATGATTGGATTTATCCCAGTAATGGACAGGCAGCTGCCAGATCAAGCAAAGTTTGAAGGTGAGCTCAGTGAAAATAAGCATTCACACCTGTGCTCTGTTTAATTACAATGAATGTTAATGACAGTGTAGGGTTTTGCTGCTGGAACAAAACTCTAATCCTGCTGCATAGATCTATTTCACCAAATTGCAACAACCATTAAAAGCTAATTAAAAGTGCGTCCTAAAAGACAGTACATCCACCCATTAGCAGCACATAATGGCTGGTGTCAGCATCTCCAGTGCAGAGCTCCAGTTATCAGTATAAAATCTTAAATCTGACAAGCTCACACACGAGTTTGAACTTTTCCTTGCCTCTCTGTGACAGGAGACTCTGACTGAAACATCTTTCAAACATGGTTAGCTATATGAAAACATTTTCCAGCTCCCTTGACATCTACCTTCATCTCTGATTGGACTGGCTCTGTTGGTCATTGTGTGCCACATATAATCCATATTCTCTTTTATCTGGTCATGTCCCTGCTTATCTCGAACAAACTGTTATTCAAGCGCTTTTTCAGGAACAATAATCTCTGTTCAATCCTGAAGTCGTTCGCCTCCTATATGTGACAGAGGTTTCTCAGTTGCTGTTGGCAACTGATTCTTGAAAGCTTCATTGTGGTGTGCCCGAAGGTTCTGTCCTTGTTCTGGCCTGTTCTCTTTGCTTCGTTTATGATTTACCTTGGACAGAGTATAAGCAGGTAACTTATACATTTTTTTTTATTATTCAAGCATTAAATTATGTATCACTATAGACTCTGCTTTTTTTCCAGCAGAAAAAAATGAGAAAAACTCAGGTCTATTGTGTCCCAAGCTGAAATGGAATTGATAATTCATACTGTAATCTTGTCCCAACCTCAACTGTTGTAACTCCTCCTCGACCTGTCTCTGCAAAGCATCCCTGGACAATTCACAACAGCTACGTGCTGCTGCTAAGCTGTTGACCAGGTCATTCAAAACCTCTTGTGGGACACATTCTACACCTTTTTTTTACTTGCTCCCAGTCAAATTCAATATCCAATTCCAGTGGTCACTTGAGACCACAATAAAAATGTTTTTCTTTGTATATGGTTTGACTACACATCATACAAAAGAGTTTGTTTCCCACATACTCCTAGAGTGTAAAACTGAAAATAGCACAAAAGTTTGCAGTGAAGCAGGAAAAGCATTCATGCTATCATCCGTCACAGAGGCTTTAACTGAAGTAAAATAGGACAGAGTGTTCTTTGGCTTTTTCCAGATATTTCTTCGACTGCCCCTTTATTCCAGCCCTCCCTTTTGCTTTAGCGCCAGCTGTCCCTGACCCCACTTGGTGCCTTTGGTTTAACCCTTAAAGATATCTAATGCTAAGTACAGACCTGCTGTCTGTATTTCTGGTAAATTAGAAAGAGATGTGACCAAAGTTGAATTGCAAATATGTGAAAATGTGCACACAAACACACACAACTCTCAAATTCAAGTTCAGTAAAAATAATATTGTACATTTGTTTATTAAGCAATATGAAAGGCCTTCATTCACTCATATGAAATATTATGGGAAAATGATTCCCATGATTGATATTACGTGTTTATTAGCAGGTGTCTTAAGAATGCAGCAGTGCATACACCTCTCTCATTTTGGCCACTTGCTTTAGACAAACTTTACCACGGAAAAATCAAACAAGTTGTACACAATAGAGGAGACAATGCCTCTTGCCTTGGCAAAAATCTGATATCGACTTTCGAGGGGAAAACTACATTAAATTGTGGTCAAAACAATTTTGGGCTGTGAGAGGCCTCTCTCCACACAATGAAATGCCGGATGTTTGAGCTCCTTGTGGATATTGTAACAAAGTAAAGTGTAAAAAAAAAACAAGCAAGGGGAGATAATATTTCACATGTGAGAAATAGATTTCCAATGTTTTACTGTTACGTTTGCATTGAATTTGATGTCACAGTGAATGATCCAATCAGTGTCCATGCACACACATTGACCACTGCTTTATTCCCTATGGGAGCTACACTACTTTTATATCACGGCTCTATCACGATTAAAGTAAATAAGTCAAGCTGTGATTGACCTACTCATGCCTACTGATGCAATATCTATCACTCATTTTAGTTTACACGCATGGATCAAACATGGCCTATGTCTCCAAAATAACATCTAACAATTTGAAAATACTTAGTACAAATATTTGACAATATTTTTGTTAAAATAATTATTGTGGCAGTTACTTGAACCAAACAACAAAGCCTGTAATATTTGATATATGTGTATTGGTCACTTTGTCACACATGACATTTGAGTTGTATTTAGTTGACCTAGCTAAGGTTAACTGGCTCGAACAGGTTTGATGAATGTGGCTTTCAGGAGTAGCTGAACAGACAATCAGACAGACAGACTGACACACAAGCATCTCTCCAGTTACAGTAGTTGGATTAATGGAACAGCAGCAGAGATTGTTTCCCCTTCCTCTGGCAGACTCACAGGTTAAAACATGTTCAGTTTTGACCTGAAAAACAAATAACAGAGGCAGTGAAGCATTACTAATTCCAGAGATCTGCCATCACTCTGTTTTTGCTACATTACACCATTAGACTACAAGCTGCATCATTGCTTTCAAAGACTTTTTATGATTGATTTGTTTCTCTGTTCATTAATTCTTTGTCACTGACATCAGTCCTCGTAATATCACATCTTCAGGGCTGAGTGCTCAAATCCGAAGGCGAATGCTCTTCTCTCTTGGAGTAAAAAAGTTGTGGCTATTGATATTTGTTCCTCCATGCCTGTCAGTGTTCGTGTCAGTTTTTCTTTCACTGTGTTATAGATAATATGTTTCCATCTGATGAAGACTGTCACACTGTCGTTTTATTGCCGTTTCTCTCAGATATTACAACCTAGACATGATGATGAAACCATTTGGTCCCGCCTGTCTACCTGTCAACCTCTGTCCACTGCCCAGGCTTGCATCTGTATCATTGCTCTTTTCCTCTTCCTCTTTCAAGCTGTGAGTTGGGAATCAGTCCGTGTGTGTGTGTGTGTGTGTTTGTCTTTTGCTGCATGTGCATGTTTGTGCCGTTCTCCACTAACCTTGCCTTTATCCCAGTCTCACAGGAAACATGCTTTATTCAAAAGAAAATCAAAGCAGCTGAATCTTCTTTAAGTTTGGAAAATACTCCACATCTGCCGAGTGTCTTCTTCTAAGCCCTTTAAGTCTGGGCTGTGGACAGGCAGTGACAGTGCCGGCTGATTTGAATACAGACGGCCTTTATGGTGTCAGTGTGGTTTTTCAGCTGGAGCGGTGACATCTCAGCCTCTCTGCCCATTACTGCCTACTGACCTCCACTGTGAATAATGGATGCCGTATGTGTGTGTGTGTGTGTGTGTGTGTGTGTGTGTGTGTGTGTGTGTGTGTGTGTGTGTGTTTGTGTGTGCGTGTCACGATTTGCATTGTGCAGTTAAAAGATACCACAGAGCGAGAAAGACAAGTGTTAAACAGCTTGTGTCAAAGCAAATGATCTTCTGGGGGGCTTGGCTTTCTTCTTCTATCACCCTCAGCAGTGTGTGAGATGGGACTGCTTTAGGATTGAATGTCTTCAAAGAGAAATTCAGTATTTTATACAACCTGGACTTTTTTCAATATGTTTCGCCATCATCATCATCATCAAAGGGGTCTGACCAATCAGCAGACTATGAGGTTCTACTGGCAGCTTCAGGCACGGTCTCGGTGTGACGACGGGAAGAGAAGAGACTGGCGGCTCCTTAAGCATCAATTACTGTATATCAGAGCTGGAGTATGTGTATTATTGAAATAGGAGCTGAGATTGGCACTGATGGCTGTCCTTGGTGTAAAAGATGTTTTCGCTCTTCTCTCGACTGGCTCCAGTAAGTTTGATTTACCAGCCGGGTGTGATGAGGTGATGAGACAGATGGTTTGTCCAATCATCTGCCAAGTACTTTTTCAATGGTTACTAGTTGCACCGCGCCAGGTCATTGTGTGCAACAAACCATCTACTGTGGCATGTCAGGTCATAAATACTTGTCAGTGGCATATAAGATCATATATTTTGTCCTCTGCCGTCTTCATTCTTCTCTGTTTCTCCCAGAAAAACTGTTGTAATTGAGATTTGTTATCGGGCTCAGTTATTTGATCATTGACTCCAGCTGATGTCTGTTCCTGTGAGTTGTGACTAACAGGGGATTTAATTGTAGCATTTTTTAATGAAAGTCATTGCTGTGTGAACACAAGAAAAAAATGTGTGATTTATTATCCCAATCTCGTTGAAATGCCGAAAATGTTCTTGTGCTTTTTTTCTTGTTTTCCAAATTGATGCAATAACCAACCCTTGCAGAGATTCAGGAAATCAAGACTAAACTCTTGTTGATGTGTGGTGGTGTTTTAGTCTCTGATCTATATGGATCAGAATGGTTTATTTTTACAAAAAAAAACAAAAAAAAACAAAACAACAGCAGAAATCATCAGTGGAAGGTCTGCAGTTAGTGTCAGAGGAGATTATCCTCTGGCTCTAATGGTCTTCCTCTAGAGTCATAGGTCAGAGATGCTGCAGATACTGTCATTTAAATCATTTTTTGCTCAATTAGAGAACAATCTCCTAAAGGGAAAGTCCACCTCAGGCTAAAGGTCTGAGCCCTGCAGTCTCCATCTAAGAATGGTCACTCACTTTTGGGACTACATCACCATAGTAACAGATGCAAGTTTGTAGGAAAAGTTCCCTAAAACATTGTCAGACTTGGATGTTAAACACTTTTTTAGCTATGTGGAGCATTTTAGCTTCTTCATTATTTTCCCACTGATTGTCACCCGTCTCATCATTCCTTTTAGTTAGCCATTTGCAGTCTCATGTCTTTGTTTAAACAACCTGCCCCATACCAAACACCAATCAGACAAAGTTAGCAACACCTCAGTGACGAATGGCTAACATCAGGCGATTAAAGGGGGGAAATATAGAAATATGATTTCAAATGACTGCAAATGTTTTCTGCTGGATGTGTAAGTTTTTTAAAACGGCCATGATATTTTCATAAGGTGTTAATTTCATCTTAGTCCAAGTCAACACATCCTCACCTAGATGACAAATAGCTTGTTTGCCAATGACTACTGGGATTAAGATTATGACCCTGCCCAAAAGTTACATGGACATTATGTGACATTACTCTCCATTGTGTACATTATAAAATAGGGCTGGGTATCACCAGGTACCTCGTGATATGATATTATCACAATATTTTGCCCATGATAACGATAATATCACAATACAGCAATTCTGCAATAATCGATACATATTGCAAGAAATTTCATCCACGATACATCACGATATCTGTGTCACTGAAATTCAAAATATGTTGATTGCACTGAATCCATTTCACAGGAATTACAAAACATTGTCAATCAGTTTCATATGAATAACAGCAGAGTGAAACAAAGTGTATACTGCACAGTGGCTCTTCTCAACACACACACTGACCGCAACTCAAATATTATTAAATATCGATGTTTGGCACCAGTGTATCGATAACTTACCTCAAGACGAAATATTGCACTATATCATAGTATCGATGTTTTGGTACACTCCTACCGTTTGGTTAGCCGTGCACAAGAAAATTACTGGGTAAGGTGAAGGAAAAGATCATGGTTTGGGTTTAAATGAGTAAGTAAGTAATGTTGCGCTAGGTACTTGATGTTACAAGACGTATGCAGTGTGAGACGAAAAAGTCAGCCTTGGCTAATTTTAGCTCATGTATATGACAGACATCACATACATGACATAACAAATGTAATACTGTTTTGTTATTTTTTTTTCGTTTGAAATGATAATATCAGCTTAAAAATTTGATTGAAAGTTCAATCTTTGAAAAATGGTCATGAAGTTCAAGATATGTTCGCCCCCCCCCCACACACACACACACTTTTATGACAGCATGCACTCAAGCTGGCAAGCACTCCACAAGTTTGTGCGAAGTCTGATGACCAGTGTTACCCCAGCATGATTTGACAGTGTTCGTGTTTGTTGTTTTGTGATGCATTTGTACCTACTTTTGTGTCGCTGGTGGCACTCAGCAAGCTCTCATTTTGTTTTCAGTTGACAAGATTTACACTTTTGTTCCTCGCTTCTAAGCTTTAAAAATGGGGCCATGCCAAAGCAGCATCCAAGGTTCTAAGCCACACATGGACCACACTCAGCTTGGCTTGACTTTAAAAATGATTTAAAAGGCTTTGCTTTGAAACTTTGAGTGATAGAAGGAAGATAGAAGTCAAAAGTGCTTTTTTAAAAACATAAAGAAAAAGTGAAAAGACTGTAAAGTTTAATTGCAGTATGTCTCTACAAAATAGCTGGGGAGGGTTTTGTTTAGGTTACTGTGTTTAATGCACTACACAATACCTAATCAATTTTATAAGGGAGTATTTCATAAATGAATATTTTAAGTAAACCACCAGATCTGTTTACAATAAATGAATGATCTGTGGATAGACAGATTCCAGTTGACATGGTCATGAGACCATATCCATTCCCATAGGCCACCTGTTGTAGCCAGCAGTCATGTAAATAGACAGACCCTATGTTAATGTCCTTGAATTGTAACAAAGTAAAGAAAATCTTGTGATCCCTCCACGCATGATGAAAAATAGATACATACACACAATTGCTTCCTACAGTCAGTTTCTTCACAAGTTCAACAGCAGTCGCAGCTTTGCACTGCCGGAGATTCAATTACAGTCTCACATAATGAAATGAAAATTATAGATGACACACATGCACAGCCATGCTCAATCACATGTGCACACACACATACAGACAATGCACTTATTTATTCTGATGTCAGCAAGCAAAACCTCACACACACAAATGCTTGGCTGCAGCTCAATCAAACAGGAAGTCATGTAATGCCCAATTACTGGCACTGATTGATTATAAAAAAAGACATTACTCTCGCACACTGTCAGCACTGTTTCACAGTAGGATTGACACCTATCAATTATTGATATAAGTTGGCAGTAAGTGCTAAAATCCAATAATGTTTAACACAAGGCTGATAAGCGTCTTTATGAGAGAATCAACAGCGCTCTCTCTCCGCATCTCTCTCTGTTTCTCTAATCACATGCATTACACAGCCCGTATCGCCAAGCTGCCAGATGTAAAGCCATAATTAGGAAGCTTATTTGCCCGTTGCATTCTGGTATTCCTCTTCCTGTGAATATAACAGCTTTTAGAAAGTATGGGGCATTACTCACATGGACAGTGTTTTCCTCCTTGATCAAGGCAAACTTGAGTGTGTGTGTCCGTCTGTGCAGCAGCCTTGTGTCAAGCAGTAGCTCTAACTTGTGTTAGAAGCTTACACTGCTGTATTATTGTAAAGGATTGGGCACTCCCTTCACATATTGATTGAAACACAGTGCAGTGTTTCCAACAGGCTGAGAATGTACTTAGCACTGAAGTTTTCTTGTAAAAATACAGGTTTATTTAAATGATGAGTTTGATTCATGATCATAAAACTATGACTTTATTCTATTTTGACTTTTTATCCTGTGATGTTAGGAGTTAATTTGCTTGACATTAGGATTTTTTTCTTGTTGAATTATGACTTTATTTGCATATTATTTCACCTTTTTTAATCAATCCACCTTAAAATGACATCTTGATTATTTATTTATTTATTTTCAAACAGTTGAAATTCTTATTCAATCTACTTGGGTGGGGCACCTAAGGAAATTGAAAATAAAACAGAATATAACAATATATTTAGAATATAAAGGTAGTCTTTGGAAAAAAAAAATTGCAATGTGTAAGGAGCAGCATTTTGCTGCAAGAAATTTGCAGAATGTTACGCAGTTTAAGTAAAACCAAAGCTTATGGGTCTTGTTTATGCTGCAGTGGCTGTAGAGGGTCCTCATGGGCAGAGACGTTGTAGTGCAGAGGAGTGGAATGGCAATGCAGATGCGGGGGCCTCTGGAGAGAAGGCACCATGGCAGGAAGCGACAAAAGAATTATATTTGTCTCTTGCCACACGCTTAACATCTCCATCTCTTGACGCTGACAGCTCTGCTCTGCTTGCATGAAGTCATCATGTTGTTTCCTCTGCATGACCATGAAGGCCTTCATCATGTCACGCACATCGTTCCATCCTCCTCTTCCTCTTCCTGCTCACTGACGAAGGCCTTCCGTTAGAGGTGCTGCTTCTTGCAGGGGTTGGGGTACTGATAAATGCAGCAGTATCTGAGGTCTCTTCAGTCTCTGACTGTGTCACATCATCGGATTTCACGTCTTCTGATGTCGTTGATGTGTCTATCAATGTCAACACCAATATAAACATCAAGCCAAGAGCAATTGCTCTCTGGTATCTATGACTGAGCAGATGGTCACAGATTTTCCGAAAGACATCTGAGTTCTTGTGGGTTTTATCCAGAGGTTGACTGACCATCTTGCCCGCCAGGACAAATCCCAGCATGCCTCTGCAGTGTTGGGCTGGTCAGACGTTTCTCTTCACACCAGCCCAGTTTTTCTCTTCGCCAGCCTACTCTTCTGTCATTATCATCAATCAACCAGACTAAAGGTTTGAAATGTTACGACCTTTATAGCTAGAAGCTATACATACACCACTTTCCCTGATTGTACTTCACTATTACAGTTGGTTTTGAGTTACAGCCTATGTTTTATCTATTCATATTTTGCCTTAGGGCTAACAAAGAAAGGCTTGCTGGGAAATTTGTTTGACCAAAGGCCTTCCATGCCCCCTGCTGCATTAACAGCCTAGAGACCTGCACCAACAGCGAGATCAGATGGAAATGTGAAAAAGTAAAAGTGGTGCTGAAAAGCTCAGAGAGAAAAGGAAGCAGGTTCAGGCTTCAGAATACAAAAAAATCGACCACCTTGATCCATCATGATCCCCAAGTGTTGTAGCGTCAATTAGGAGGAGCACAACAAAGCAGTAAGATTTACGTTTAAATAACGTATCGGCTATGGCAGCTCTGGGTTCTTTTAGAATTTGCTTGGTATTAGTCTACTATTTAATGCATATTGACGTGTTTTACAGGTTTCCGTGTCAGTTCCTGAAAGGCCAATGAATGGAGCACTAGTACACAGGTAGAACTTCCAAACTTTCCATTCCAATCGAATGTGGTTAGGCACGCTACCGACTGAGGGCGCACTCACATTAGGCAGTGTAACTGGAAAAGATTGTCAGCTCGAAAGCCACGTAAGCTCCCGATCCCTCCAGAATTGATGATCCCATATTGAAAATCTTGTTTCTAAAACTGATAAATGTTTTTCTTAATGATGAGGTATGAGAATAAGAAAACATATTATCCAGCGTGATGGAGTTCAAATATTCATTCGTCTCAGACAATGAGAATGTACTGTTTTAAAATCTGACTTTGCCAGGGAAAATTGTATTGACCAATAAATGTGACATTTTTACATGACAGGCAAAACAGGAAGTAAAGTAAGAAACCTTTTGTTTTTGAAGCTCTTGAAGCAGGTAGAATATTAACATTAAATTCATCACCACAGAGAACACCAACTTGCAGTAATCATCTTAGAATTTAAGCACAAATAGAGTAACAAGCCTGTGTAAACGATTTCACCGATAATTGATTTAATTTGAAAACTTGGGCCTCTGAGAATAAAACATGTTTGATCCCAGGAAACCAATCTGTTCTCAGGGTCATCAACAATCACTGTAAAATATTACTTGAATTTCAGCTACTATGAGAAAGAGTCACAAGCCAATGTGTGGTAAAAAAAAAAAAAAAAGAAAGAAAGAAAAAAGAAAAATTAGAAAGGCTGCTTTTCGTTGACTTCTGGGGTTCTTTTAATTCAATACCCTATGTATCTGGAGCCATATTTACTGAATAGAGAATTGACAAACGTGAAGAAGTAGTAGAAAGAGACGCTTTAACCAGTTGTCGTTCTTAGCATCAGTCCCAGGCTGAGAAACAGCTTCCTCGTCAGTGTTGTCTTTTGATTCAGCTGCCAGGGAGACAGTTGGTATCTTTACCCTGCAGTGAATGTTCTCTGGTCCTGCTGTCTGATTGCGCACAGACTGCTGACTGACACTAGACTCTACAGAATCTGGTATTTCCATGCTGGTGTTAGCAGGAGAGCTCTGTTGGAAGCTGTGAGTAAAGAATGGATGCTTCAGGGCCCAGCTCCAGCATCCTTTTAATCAGGTCCACCAACAGGCGCTTATCTCTCTGATGTTCTGTGTCCATCAACTGCTCTAGGTCCCGTTTACCTTGTATTCATGGATCGGAACCCTGCCTGGTATTTAAACTCCTCTGGCATCTTCAATCTCCAGCGTATCATAATCCATGTTCACGGGGTACACGGGGTACCTGTAGACATTTCGACAACTGTCAGTCCCAGAGACCACATATCTATGGCCTCATGAAAAGGAAGTTGTATTATGACTTCTGGCACCCCTTAGCAGAAGGTCTGCACGCAGGCCGCAGGCTTAACAGCAAGGTCAGTCAGTGTGTGTGTGTGTGTGTGTGTGTGTGTGTGAGAGAGAGAGAGAGCGAGTAGTAGAAGTGTGGCTTTTTTAATGAGCCTTGTGTTCAGGGCCGTGAAAGCAGTAACCAGATGTGACTCCTTATTAAAGTGAAGTGCAATCCTAGCCATGAATCAGATAAAAAAAAAAAAAAAAAACATAGATACAAAATGTGTAGATGGTTTGAATTCTGTGCTAAATGAGAAAACATTAGTTAGTTTGCTGCTGACAGTTCTCCAGTGTCTATGCTTATTTATCGCTGCAAGTCATCCTTTCAAACTCCAGACAGCCTTTGTACAGAGGCTGCAAGTGACTGACAGCTGCCATCTGTATGTCAGCAGCCTCCCACCTGACTTATTTGGCTTATCAGCATAACATCGAGATATTTTACATGAGCTGTCATCTACAGCAGCTCAAGAAGTTCTCTATTAAAGGTGCCCTATGGGGGCATTCTTCTTTCTGTGTTTCTCAACAAAATACATTGTATCTTTGAGGTCAAACAGAGTGCTGCAGGGATGAAATATTATTGTTAGCTAACCCGAAAGTTAGCATCTCCCTCGACGAAAAGTATATGAGATTTTTTAATTGGATTTGGGATTACTGCAGAAAATAAGATCTGTGGCAAACACAAGTCTAAGATGCTTCTGTGTTTTTCTCAGAAAGATAATCTTCATAGATAAACGCCACTTTTTAATGTTCTTTGAAGCTTAAATGTGATGGCCAGGAGAAAAAAGTTCACGTTAGACTATAAAGGAATTACACTGCAGTCACATATCCCCACCACTAAGCTTCCTGCCACACAAGTTTTAAAGACACATTGGCTTCAGAGTTCAGAGGTGGGTTATTTCCTCACATAGTATATTGTCGAACAAAATGTGAAAATCTCTTAAGCCTGCCGCAAGGACCGTATATCAAGTATTTAACTGAAAACCCAGTCAAAAAAAAACCTGTGACTTTCAGACGAGGGAACCAGAAGTGCAAAATTTCTAACTCATTCCCACGGTTTAGGACTCGCTCCTGCAGCACTATAGAGTAAAACAGAGTTTACACGAGCTATAGAGGGCAGATTACAAGTCCTAAATGTCAGCGAGAGCTGAAGTGCAAGTCTCTTGGAACAGTTTGATTGAGAAAGCTGTAAGCTTTTAAAACCACCCTTGGACTGAAGATGAAGGCGATGGAAAAGGGGAAAATAACCCATTTTACAGACACAAACACACACACACACACACACACACACAGGCCCATATTTTAGATGTGGGGATTGTTTGTGAGGTTATTGCTTCTTTGATCCTTAATGGTGTCGAAATGGTCCATCTGCTGCCTTATAAACCCTGTGAGTTCTCTGATCTCCCTCCACTATGGATGTCCACGCTTTCATTGCTCCGTCTGTTGGTCCCTCCCTTTTTTCCACTTTCATTACACACTTCTCTCATTTTGGTTCTGTCATTCATTCACAGTCACAAACTTATACCCAGCCTCATTCACACACACACGCACACGTGCACGCACATACGTGCACACACACACACACACACACAGAAGGGGCTGAAGTTGGTTGGCAACACGGGTACCTGGGTGAGCATAAAAATGATTAGTCTGGGATTTCACATTCCAATTCCTGGGGATGAATGGACCAGATGCACAAATACACCCTCAACATGAGCAGCATAACAATGACTGCTCAACATATAGCTGGATAGGTGTGTGCTTTGTGTGTGTGTGTGTGTGTGTCTGTGTGTGTCTGTTTGTATGGATAAGGATATTTTGTGTGTCTGACATAATGCTGTTTGTCTTGCATGACAGCACATTTCTATGTCACATTAAGATTACAATGCTTCAGGCAAACCCCACAGTGATAAAACTCCCATAATACAATCATAGAGAATCAGAGGGCTGTAAGGAAACCATATTAATCTACAGACTCGGCCAGGTGCTGACACAAAAACAATCAATAAAAAGATAGACACAGATTTCCTTGCCTGTGTTTTGTTTTTTCTTGCAATGCCTTTATTCTTCCAACATTTTAACCCCAGTCAGTCTCGTCAAACCACTGTACACCAATGATGATTAATACAACATATACACATATGATAACTGGCAGCACAAACAAAACATTTATGGAAGACAGCAGATTACTGCCAGGGTTAAAAATTAATCAGCACACTGAGAACAACTGTCACATTGTCACAATAAACAATAACCTACTGGCTCTTTGATTGTCTGTGTGTGGTGTGTGTGTGTGTGTGTGTGTGTGTGTGTGTGTGTGTGTGTGTGTGTGTGTGTGTGTGTGTGTGTGTGTGTGTGTGTGTGTGTGTGAGTGAGTATTTGTGTGTCTTCCCATCTGACCACGTGTGTGAGCGGTTAACAATTGCCTTGTGTCTCTTTTACGCATCAGAGTCAGCGCTGCAGTGTCGTGGTGAGTGGTGGTGTGTGTGTGTGTGTGTGTGTGTGTGTGTGTGTGTGTGTGTGTGTGTGTGTGTGTGTGTGTGTGTGTGTGTGTGTGTGTGTGTGTGTGTGTGTGTGTGATATCCTGTCTGTTAGAATAGTGGTCACAGGAGAATTGGTTTCACAGCAGGTGGGTTGGAGAAGCATAGATTGTTTCCAGTTCTGAATGCGTTGTTGCCTTTTGGTCTTTGGCAAAACAGGTTGCTAATAGCAACAGATAAACAAACATCCACAACCTGAGAGATATAAAACCCTGCTACCATGTAGTTTAATGCATCTGTGCGTTTATGTAGTTGGCAGTTTATGGTGACCACAAAGTATGCATGAGCAGATAAATATAATCACATTTGAAAAACAAAGCTAGAGAGTTAGATATGACCCACACATTTTTACATAGCACTTTAGATACATACAGTTTATGCACCTTCCTGCATTGTTCATTCATTGCTTGTCATTTGGAACAAACTGCTGCATGTGTCATTAATGGGGCACACCTTTACTTGTAATTTTCTCCCTTTCTTTACTTTCTTTCTTTCTCTCATTGTCCTACTTTCACTTCATTAATTTGTAAAAATGTTCTATTCTATACAAGTACAGGAGCAAAAATGTACATTTATCTCAACAAGGATGTTTTACAACTTTTTTGGAGATGGAGGCCATGCTGCTATGAACCTGTGGGCAACATCAAATCACAGACACCAGGAGCAGACTAAACCAGTGGACCAAACCCTGGTACTTCTTGAGCAAGTGCAAACTACAGCCTTTTGGGGATTAAATAGCAGATGAGATGGGTGCAGCTGCTATTCATTGAGAAAAACTCACATTATAAATAGACACAAAGTATAGTATCTATAGCCATGCTTTCAGCTATGTGAGACCGTATCAAGTGCAAACCTGCTGTGACCTCACCCATCGGTTTGTGGACTACTGTTTTTAAGCCTCGAGTTGGACATGGCTGTCATCATCTTGGTACTATCATTAACAAAATAATCTCCTCAGGACCATGACACTTTGTACAAACATAGAATTGCAATCTATTCAGTTGCTGCTGACTTATTTCAGTCCAGACCATCCACCCAACATTTCCATCCCGGCACCATGTGTGTAGTGTTGCTGAGAACAGTCACAGATACAGATAAAATAAAATAACTCTACGTAGTTATTCTGTGATGGTGAATTCCAGGTTTTGCTAGAAAGATTGGTGATATAGCTCTGTTGATGCCACCGTCCTTTACCGTGCCTTGTTTACTTCCACTCCAGTCTGTCATCTCCGAAATGACTATCATCAAACCCAGGGAGGCTTGTCTGAACTTGTATCCAGCTGGGTTTTTACATGATGACTCAAGGAGCAATGACAATAGTAACAGCGAGAGCAGGAAAGTGATGATCCAGAAGACAGAAAGCAAGAGGTGCGTAAGCCCATCCCTCACAACACAACATGCCTTGTAGCAGTGTTGCATAATGAAGTGTTGCGTCTACTGACAGTCAGTGGGAAAAGGAATATCTTATCTCCCCTCAATGAGGGGTGCGGAGAAAGGGAAAAAGGTTCTTCCTCTTTACCTGCATGACACCAAATTCTGACATGCTCATTTTGAGCTCTGTTTTGACGTTAAATCCTTTTTCATTGTTCCTCGAATGTTACTAACACCAACATTATTTAAATATATCAGTGTTACAACCATGTGTGCTGCAAATGTTTTGGTGACACTGATTTTAGGTGGTTGAGTGTGCATGTTGGGCATTGGAAGAAAAGTGCTGTGCTGCGCCACTGAAAGCTTTCTTGTCACAGTATTTTAGTGTGCGTGACACGTCGTCTCCCTGCCTGCCTCCCTGCTTACGGGGCAGCACAATGCGCCCTTACAGATAGAGGTGCAGACACACCTGTCTCTTCCCTTTGCTCCGCTTCCCTCAGGTGGCTGTGGCCTGTTTGGCGTAACCGTCGTGGTTGTTTGGCGTGGCCGTTCATGTGTGCGTAAAACGGGCGTTTTGGTGACGTGATCTTCACTCTCTGTAGCGCAACCAGCTGCTGGGGCTGTGTGGGGATGCATCACTCCACCGGAAGCCCTTCCTGGATGCGCTTGCCTGTCCCTTTCGGTAAATCCACAATTATCTGCCGTCCAGCAGCTCTGTCACTCAGTTCCCAGCTGATAATTTCCTTGTGTGTTCTGGTGTAGCTGGGTGATTGACCCACAGCGCGAGCCGTTATTCCTCCGTCTCTTTGGGGATCACTGTAGGTTTGTGGAGTGGTATGCATGAGTTTATTTTTCTAAAAATGTTGGTTTTAATTACATTAATTTGTGCACTAAATTATAGTTTGTGTGCCTTTTTTTGTAAAGGCCGTGGAAGACGGTTGGCCTGTGTTCAGCCACCTTTCCCTGGATCCATTCTGTTGTTTTGGCTCTGCTTCAGTTTCGTTTTTGACTCTCCGTGGTGACTTTCAGTCAGTTAATATTCAGCCTCTATTTTCTGTTCAGCTGTTGTGGCTCCCCATCAACATGTCCTGTCCTTAGCTTAAGCAGCAAAAAGTCATTTAAACTGCTTTTGGCGTGGGCAGCCCGGCTCCTCAGCGCATTGTCACATATTTAATACGGCTGCCCACTTCTGATTTATTCAAAGAGAATTTCACTGTTTTAAATGATTTCATGTGTTAATGAATAATTGATTAGTTTGCATTTTCTTATTTAGTGTTTTGTCTTTCCGTATTTTGTTTGTTTCTTTGGTTTTTGCCACACCAGTTCTGTGCAGCACCCTTATGCATGTTTTGACTTGTTTCTTGTGTTTTGGTTAGGTGCTGTGGGCCCGAGGCGGCAGTTCAGTCCCTGGTGGTGCTTCCCTTCACAAATGTCCTTCGCAGGGTGTGTTGGTGCAGTATTACAGGTGTTTTAATTGATAGGCCTTCCTACTTTTGGCTTGCCCCTGCCACCTGGTAAGCCCCGGCCCTGCCCTTTAAATATCCACTCCAGCAAGGTGCTAATTTTATGTGGTAATGTTATTGTAGGTAACTGGTGTGTGTGTGTGTGTGTGTGTGTGTGTGTGTGTGTGTGTGTGTGTGTGTGTGTGTGTGTGTGTGTGTGTGTGTGTGTGTGTGTGTGTGTGTGTGTGTGAACGTTTGATTATCTTTTTGCTTTTGATTCCCTTATTTTTGTTAAAATGTGCACTCTATGATTTGAAAATATTCTCTCGCCCCGTGGTATCATTGAACCTGTGTGACCTTCCACCACACTACATGGGCATTTCCCTTTAATCGTATTTAATAAGTCCCGGGAACTTCGCAGTACATTCCCCGGAGAATTGACTCTGTTTCAGCTGGTTACACTGACGGCTCTGATGTCGTACATGGAGTACTGTCAGTTGGTGCCTCTCACTCTTGGCTCCCATAGAGAAGCTCTGAGAGTGGCATGGAACATTAACACCTCCGATGCAGTGTTGTTTCCACACATCCCTCCACAGTGTGAAACCAGATGGATAGCCTCTCACTGATAGAGTACAGCATCATTGCTGTTTTTCGCTCCTGCACCCCATGAGCAGTAGATATTATCCAACTTTGCAGGTGAAGAGCGCCCTGAGTAAAATAACAATAAATGTGATACTCCTCTCTGAACCATTTGCATCAAAAAAAACCTCACTTGTGTGGTGTGTGTGTGTGTGTGTGTGTGTGTGTGTGTGTGTGTGTGTGTGTGTGTGTGTGTGTGTGTGTGTGTGTGTGTGTTATCCTTACTGTTTGTGAGACAATCGATGTAAATGTGTTGAGTGGAAAAGATTATGAAGCGACACTTGGGAGGTATTGATTAGCTGAATGGGCTTCTCACTCCTCCCTCCCCGTCTTGGTTCAGTGCACTGCTACCACTGCTCTTTTATCAATGTCTCCTCTAAACAGAGGGACTGGGCTGATCCTCTGCAATACATCTTCCTAGAACCTGCCAATAAGCTCCCTCTTGTGACTTGACATTCCCCACTTCCTGCTCACCTTCCTGTTCTCCTCCCCAGTCAGATTTTCCCTTGAAAACTGTCACACATCAGTCCTCGTTAGCACTGCCCTTTACCCAGTGTCTCTGCACCCATGTAAGTGTGTATTGCTCCCTCACTCTTTGTTGGTTAATCTGTTCTCTACCCCACGTCCGTCCTGTGTCTCATGTGTTAATTGCGTTCCTCATGTTCCTGCCTGTCTTCTAAGAGTGTCTTTAGTTTGTACTTTATTTAGTCTTTTGTATTTTTGTACGTCTTTACTTCTTCGACTTGCTCCTGCCTTCTTCTTGTGATTTTTGCCGTTACCTTTCTGTTTCTTGCAATATTGAACATTATTGCGGCTCGACTTGTGTCTGCATTGGGTTCCTCACCTTTTTGCCAAACTCTGACAGAAACCAGCAACTGTTTTGACATTTTTGATTGATAAAATACTAAAATAAGATAGAAGAATCCCCTGTAAAAATTGTCGTTGATTCAGTTTCTGTCGATAGACTTATCAGTCGATTCATTAAAAATGTTGTGGCCATGCACTGAATGTATTTTCATGTAGAGAGATGACTGGATAGCCCAGTGTATTCACAGTGCCCCACCACTTATTCCCGTGAAGTTGCCAACAGGGCACATGCAATTTCTGGGATTTCTCTATCTGTGGCAGCCCAGATCATCCACATTACCTCTGGCTGAGCTGGATGACCACCCGCTGGCTCCCTCCATACATGAAAAGAGTGAAAATATTAAAATGATAAGGCTGTTCCATTTCCAAATTGCATTGGATGTAAGGACTGAAAAAGTCATTCAGGGCTGTTTGTGATTCTCAGAAAAAAAAATGTATCCATCATTTCACAGCCATTCCTTCTGCAATGGGTATGTGCTGAAAGAGTCAACGTGGCTGGATGTGATCCATTCGGTCCATTGGCATTTTGAAAGTCTATGAGACCTGTATAATTCATGTGTTTCAGGAGCCGTCTTTGAACACATCCAGCACATCCTGGGTACAGCCGTCCATGGTGAGCCATCTCAAGGATTTCTCCACTGCCTCTGTGCCTCTAACAATTGGTGTGTTAAGGTGGAATTACAATCTTACAATTATAAATTACTTATTACCCCCCACCTCCCCACACACACACACACACACACACACACACACACACACACAAAGTTCACATTATAATATGACCCTTGCAAGTAATATATACTTGCATGCTGCATGTAGGCAAAAACATGCGGGAGTCCTCCAGAGACATACAGTGTGTGGAGCTGTTCTTGGGGTTTTTTTGTAGATAAATTATCTAACACAACTTTTATTGTTCACCTCCTGTGGGGAAGCTCCTCACTTGCGGCTTTGCGTGTAGCGGTAAATGACCAGTTCCTTTTCACCTCCTCTTAAAAGTCTCACACAGGCATTCTCCACAGGTCACATTCAGCCTTTGTACATGGGGAAACTCTGCTGTCTCGGGCTGCTGATGAAGCTTCCACGGCTGCTTGATCTGATACCACAGCAATAACTGCAAGCGGCGTAATAATAACAACACATCTCTGTTATAGCGTGTGCATTTTTGGAAGGGTTTTGCAAAACTGAATGGGAGGGAACTGGAGTGGACTAAAAATGACAGTGGGCGTGTTGTTTTGTGCCAACACAGAGCACATGTTGGAAAATGGGGTTTGAAGTCAGGAATGGCAGCACCTTGTTAAGTTATTATTGAGTCACTGGTATTGATCAAACGACCCTATCGACCCCTCACACATGGATCATAATCACCGATGCTGGGAGATGAAATGTTAATTACTGCACCTGCACTAGCTCCATGTGAGTGGGGCGGTACTTAAATCGTGATGCACGCTTGTGTTTCCTCTATGGGGGCAGCCAAGGTGCCAAATCATGCAGCTATCTCTCTGTTATTTCTCAAATAATTCAGAGAGGGAGCATGAAGTCTGGACACCTGTATATCGAGCTGTATGAAAAATGTGTATTTCTGGAGGGCAGTGCTTCCTGGCTGCCAGATATTCCTTTGTGCTTTCCGACGTCTGAAAAGAAAATCCTTTAAATCTTCCAAACAAATCCGCTCGGATAAAATTTACCGCAGCTGTGTTCCACTTTACACGCAGTCAGCTGTGTATCTGGCTGTGCCTTTGGGCCACACAATGTACTACAGTTACACATAGTTCTCCGTAGTAACAAATGAATCATTACACCCATGGGTCTGATTCTGCATTGGGAAGAAGAATATGATATTGTGTGAGCTGCTCATTGTAGCAAGTCGGTATTAACATGTTAGGGGTCATTTGCAGTTACTTTCCTTATGAATTCTTTAAGCTTGAATAACGAGGGGGAAAAGATTGATACAGATGTGCGCTCACTTGCATTTCCATATGTGCTCCTGAACGCGCAAACATACCCACACAGTGTGATGGATGAAAGTAGTCCTCCCCAGTGGCCAAAGACAGCTCATGCAAACAGACGGGTGTAATCGGCAGTTAAAGGTCACGTTAATTATATACACAGGCTTCTACAGCTTACCCAGACCCCCACATACATACAAATGTGTGCATCTGTGGATAGATAGACCCAGTCTCACTCTATTTGCACTTTCACCATTGTAAGCTTAAGACAGTGCTGGTGTAATAATTAATGATGTTCTGCGATGTTTGAACTGCTTGATGAGAGCATGAGCCACAGCACCGCTGAAGCTCTTAATCTATGTTATGGGTCATTGTGTTCTTCACACTGTCTGTTTATAAGCCAGCAGCGTGGCTGTAGGAATAACAATGTAATTTGATCTTTCCACAGGCCTCTTTTTATAACAAATGTTCTTAGGTTTATACATGGACTTTGTTTTAGGATTGTATCCTGTTACATTTATGGGGGAAATTAGATGGGGACCCAAATACAGACACACATAGGAGGCAGGATAGGAGAAACAAGAGGCAAAACAAAAGCAAGTCACAAGGACAAAAAAACAAAGTAGCAATGAAAACTTAAGCACAAATCAATGACCAAACAAGAAGAGCAAAAACCAGAAGCATACCAGGGCAAAACAAGAGGAGCAGGCAGGAGAAAATTCAAAAAAATAAAGAAGTACAAAAAAGCAACAACTAAATAAAGTGAAAACCAAAAAAGCGCTGGGAACACAGGCAGGAGCGGGGGAAGATGAAACAACACAGAATGCAGATGGAGAAACACTGGGGAAGACAGAGGCTGACGGAACAAACTGACAAGGACTTTATGGACAACAAGGACTATAAACACAGACACGCTAACGATGAGATGAGGAACAGGTAGAGGGAGGAGGGAAAAGGACACACAAGGACATAATAGCAAATTAAAACAAAAAAAAAACAAAAACACAAGAACAAGAAGACACAGAGTCATGACATTATCCACCGGTATGCTCGCACTCAATTTATAAAAGACGCTGAGCCTTTATACAGCCTTGCTTAAGCAGGTTCCTGGAATCTCATTTGTGGTGTACTTAGCTGTGATCATTAAATCTCAAATTGACTTAAATAGACAGCACCTCACTTACAATTTCCCCTTTGTATATAATGTCATCAAAACTAAGGGTAAAATCAGGAAAAGCCAATCTCGCAAAATACCTAGCCACATCAGCAGGTTGACATTTTTTGCTTTCAAGCTACATAATTATTAGATGGATTACTATGAAACTTGTTAAAAGACAGACAGTTTCCCCAAAGGATAAATTATACCAACCTTGGTAATCCCTTATTTCATGATTTCGTGTCTAGTAGGGATATTTTCTTCTAAGTGAAGGGGCAGGATATGTGGCGAGAGAGATGGGAGTATAACATGCAGTAAAGGTCCCTTGCTGGAAATCAACTAGTGACACTGAAGTTATGTGTCATGCAATCAGCCTTTCAGTTAAGGGACTCCAACTTGTGGTATGTAGCCAAATGTTTGGAAATTTCAACACGATCAGCCTCTACTGTATCTTATATGTGAGTTTCCAATTTTTTGTTGCTCTTGTTCCACTACATGCCAGTTTCCCAAATTGCTCCTCATTTCCACTTCGTTCCTCCAATTTCAAATGCAATTTGTAGGAAATGAGGCATGTTTCCCTCAGAAGTGACATTTGTATCAGCCTTGGTTGCTGACGATAGCTAAACAGCTGCAGCATTAAATTCAAATTTAGGATCCACGTTTCTTGAGAAGCGGCCGTCACAAACCAACCCTCACATGCATATATGTACATAGAAAAAATGTTTGCCTGCCGGAAACATCCCTGCTGTTCAAGTCAGCTATAAAGACAACCCCATGCACAGCTGTGTTTAAGCAATGGGTGGCAAATTCCACAGTCCTCAGGTGTACAACTATACAACTACATGCTTCCGAGGTTCAAAAAGTGTTTTTTTTTTTTTTTTATAGCAAGTTCCCTTTTTTGTCTTATGGTCTCCATCCTGCAGCTCTAAAAGGAAATGCTAACCAGGGGAAACACAAAGGTAGAATTAGGCACTGAAAGCAAGAAAACTTTGTAAGATATCCATTTTATTTGTTTAATATAGACCGCTGGTGCCTCATATTAGCTTCTCCCGAAGTTGGAGCGTGTTTCTACATAGAACAAAGAATTGGATTTTGTTTCTGGCTGAAATCACATTATGATGGGATCTCTTTCAGCCAGCAGAGAGAGAATGGACAGTTACATTGACCAAAAACAATGTTCATATGGGCATGTGGTTGGACCAAATTTGATTTAACACAGTTATTGTCAATGTTTACTTTGACACCGACATTCAGTAATGCACCATGACCTCTAAAGATCCAAAACTAATTTTTGGACATCAACTTTTATCCATTTTGCTGTAAGCATGGCTGTACACTCTACATATTTTTTCAAGACTTCAAGCGGAATCCTTAAAAATACAGGATCTGCAGATTTAGTCTCTGTTAACGGTGAGTTTTCGGTCTGTCTCTGATCTTGCACGTGCATCCATGTGGTTGCATACTCGTGGGCGTGAGCTTGGCTGCAGGTTTGTCTTGATGTGTTAACAGTGAATAGCAGCTCCGTATCAGCAGAGCTGTGAATTCCCTCTCCTTCGTGGGCCTGTTTTCACGTTGTTTTTCTCAGCAGGAAATGCAATATTGCGAGTGCCTCGGGCCACAGGGCTTCTAATGTAGTTACTATTGTCCTTTCTCTAACATCCACCCACATCTCTCTATCTCTCCATCTCATTCTGTCCTGGTTCATTCTTGTCTCCCAGGCTTCTTTCTCCCCTTTACACGATTAAAGTAGAAACACTCATAGCCTCACATCTCTTTATTTAACTTTCCCACCCTCCTCCTGTCCTCCGGCTTCTGACCTCGATCTCTCCAAATCATATTTTATATCCCATATTAGGTCAGTCAAATTTCACAGAAATGTTTTGTTTTTGTTCTCATTTGTAGAAATATATAGCGAGCATGTCTGAGCATGTCAAGTTGTGTTTCCACATTTTCGCAGTTGATTCATAGCTTTTTTTTTTTATTCGAGCAAAGTTCAGGCTGCCTGGCTGAGAAAGAAAAGCAAAGGCGAGATGAGATGAAATTGTATATACCAGGGAGGGAGGAAGAGGTTTTCTGAGTGATGAAGCGGGAGATGAAGGGGAGGAGAGACACACCCTCCGATGTCAATCACAAACGAGTCCATTAACTTTCGCTGTAGTGCGAGCAAACACAGAACTCACACTGTCTCTCGCAGTGGACACCCATGACTGGCCATCCCTCTCCATTCCATCCCCATCAGACACACACATGTACACACACATCCATTAATCACAGGGTTAACCATGCTCTAGCAGAAAAAACTGGATCGGGATGAGCTGCTTCCCCGCTCTGCCTGCATCCTGAGTTGCTAATTTATGGCCTGAGCTCACCTGGGTAGCCCACGCACACACACACACACACACACACACACACAGACATACACCTCAGTGGTATTACCACATCTGTCCCTCTGGTCCTACAGTATGGACCACCAGAGCGAGTGATAAGCCGGGATGAGAGAAGACAGGACTTAATGCAAGCAAAGGTGCAAAGTAGAGAGGCTGGGGTTTGGCATATTTTTATTCCTTCCCTATCCATCAGGTGTTATCAATGGGCATAGACCACCAGAGCATATGATAGGGGGGGACGCCAACAGATGGGTCAGGTGGAGGTAGAGGGATTGACTGAAAGGGGGAGAGTAATGGGAAAGTGGAACGTGATCCCTATAAGGTCTCATGCAGGAAGGGAGACACCAGTGGAAGTGAATCAGCTCAAACACTGAGATGGAAGGAGCAGCAGGAGATTGCACAGAGACAGAGGGATCATCCCTCTCCCAGCATTAGCCTGCGGTACTAAAGGGAAATAGAGTGGTGGGAGAGGGACAGAGGGATAGAGAGATGGCGAGAAAAAGGGTCCTCTTGAGTTCTGTAGGTGGAGATGGTGCAGTAAATCAAGTTATCGAGATATAAACGGGGAATTTTCTGCAGAAAGGACTGAGAGGTATATAGGATGGAAGAGGAATGGATTGAAACGCTTATCCCACGCCTCTATTTATGAGATGGAGGGAATGTACTGGAGTGAACAGCGGAGAAGATAGATAGGAGGTGGCAGGGTTAAGTATCTCAGTATGTGTGCGTGCGTGTGTGTGCGCGTGCGTGCGTCTGTGTCTGTGTTAACCGTCTAAAGGCCGTCTTCTCAAGGCAACTTTTCTATGGTGTTGCCTGTTCTTGTGGAGCAAGCACAGCCTCGGGCGCTGTCCATGGTGCTGAGGTCAGAGGTAGGCTGGTACATGCAATAGGAGTGAAATACCCCGATTGTTTACACAGCATCAGCACGAATAGAGCTTCCAATGTTCAGCGCCAGCGCAGGAGGAGGTTTGCCCTTTATAAATTATGTTCATGTCTTCAGTAAGTAGACGTAAACCTGAAACCACAGAGAGTTGCTGCTCCATAGTCAAACCACTTACTTAAGACACTTTGTGTAGCTTTTGTACTCTTCTTTATTCAACATGAAATAGTCATAGTTGTTTGAGCAGACGGTGAGTTTAAAGTAAGTGGAAAAACAGGCATATGAACTGTTTACAGTTTAACACTCAAACAGGCATAGGGGACATGATCAGATTTGATTGGAAGGGAACTGACAGCATAAGCAAAAAAAAACACTTCTATCATCCAGACTGTCAAATTGTGATGTAAAACACATGCCTTTCCCACCTGCCACGCCAACATTTATTTCATCAACTGGTTTGCAAAGAAATACTGAAAATGCTTTTGTACAATTACTAAAAATGCTGAAGAAAACTGGTTTTCAGGGCATTTTGCTTGTCATCACTCCCCAGATAATGAAGGTAAATCAATAAATCAAAGACAAGATCTAAAAAAAGAAGCAGTGAAGAAAATGATGATGATGATGACGATGATGAATGGACGAGGATGGATGAATGGAAGATAGGCCTGCCACTCTAATCGCACAAACACACCCACAACAATTCTGTGAGGCTTTGTGTTGTTCAAGGCTGGAAAATGTCGAATGTAGAATGTCTGTGTGCATGTCTGTACGCCCACGGGAATGAGAACAGGTTGGTCTGTATGAAGCCGACGAGACTTTCTACCATTATTAATGTCGGCCCATGTGGGAGGGAGGACCAAAAGTTGTTGAGATGAAAACAAATCTGTGATTTGTGTTAATGGCACGTTTGGGTATATGAAGAACAATAAGTAAAACGGAGAACGCATTTTAACAAAGAATTCAACTAACAAATATTTAACAATCATTTTTAGTTGTTATAAAGTTTTATACTAAAGAGATGTCACTCTTTGGCTACAGTTTTACTGAATGGATACAAAAACTGCATCAAATCTATTTATAAGCCTGTAGTGCATGTACAACATGTGATGTAATAAACAACATTATAATGTGTTTTTGTTTCTGAAGAGACATACTAGTAGCTCCACAAGGCTGTACTTACAGTATGATCAAAAGTGTTTTGTGCAAACTGCCAACTTAAACAGGTTTCATTGCTACAATGACTATAATCATAGTTTACATGTTGATTTGCTACTATTTGCTATTAGCTAACAAGATACAGCTGAGGCTGATGGGAAAGTCACTATCATTAGGTCCATTCATTACATTGATCCTCTGGGTGCTATGGATATATGGACCACATTCCACAGCAATCCGTCCAATTGTTGTCACAACGATTTATGAATGTTAGAGGAATACCAAAGTCTCTAGAATTCATCCCGATGGGACCTTGAATGTTGTTGAGATATTTCAGTCCATAGGGATGGACCGATCAGCTGGCAGACAGGACTACTGACTGCCCTACTGACCTACACTCCCACCCATACAGCTGTGCCTCTAGTACGGCTGAAGATACTATTTGCAGCTTCTTATTTGGTGTCAGTAGAGCACACCCTCTGAGCCAGATTATTCTGTCTAAATTCATCAAGAGAAATATTTCCAATTAAAATCAGTTTTCTCATGAATTTATAAATAAAAATTAGTTTCCACAGCAATTCAGCAGGTTTCCAAACAGTGCATTAAAGTCAGACACGAACACAAGGCACAAGAGGGGCTTGAGAATAGTAAACAGTATGAGCCTGTAATCAAATCCAGATGTTTCCTGACAAGTACCAGTAAACACCCACAGACAGCCTCCACCCGGACGCCTCCTGAATGAGCCTTTTAAAATGTTTGATTATGATGATAGAGACATGGCCTTGAATTTGTTTTGGAGTCAGTTTGACTAACTGTTACGATGCGATTTACCAACACTCATCCCTCTCAACTGAGCACATATAATGAATGCACCGGTGTTTGCGGTTTCTAAAAGAGTAGTGAAATGGCTAAGGAAAACTCAGACCAGCATAAAAAATGGTGAAAAAGTCCAAATGTCTTTTAACACACTGTAATGAACAGGATATGCCTGTGGGCTATGTTAACAACAGCTGTTTCCAACTCTGCCTCCTATCTGGGGTTTGTCCTCCTGTTCTTTGATGGGAAATATAGCATATTGCTGAAAACTATCAAGGGGAAATTGTTCACTTGCCGTGCCTTTTTTTCTGCTGTGCTGCTTTGAATTGAGTGCTATTTTCCATTCCCCGTCACCAGAATAAAAAATGCCAATGTATGTCTCTGCAAAAATATCTTTGTTCAATTTTCAATTTAACCTTGTGACACCACGGTTCTTATGCTCTGGCTAGGTTTAGGCACAACACCTCTTTGTCAAGGTAGGAAAGAAGGTCATGTTGACTGGTTTGACACTTTCAAATGTCAATGTGCAGTCACTGGCCGGGCAATCTTTCCACCTGCAGCTCGACCCTCCTCACCTCCTGATGTGACAGGTCAGGTCTTAAACTTGCAAAGTGAACGTGATATAAAAAAGTTTCGTAGAAATGGCAACATGGTACGTGGCCTACACAGATGTGAACATATCAGTGGTGTGCAGAAACATTAGCTGCCTACATTTCATCCTGGAGACTGAGCTGTAATATCAGTGCTATTTACAGCATAATATAGGTCTCATTACTATTAAGAGAGACACATAGAGGGAGGTTATTTCTTATAATACTAAGTCATCTTAGAGGTCCTGTGTGAGGAAAACACCTTCTCTGGTATTTGTTTGCGATCATTTGATTTCATGGATCGCAGTGCTTTTTGTATGTCAGATTCTTGAATTAAGGACAAGCACGCGTATACATATTTCGCCCTGGCAACATAGAATAACCATCATTAATGAAAGGTACACTTATAGTTCATTGACTTTTGGTCAATGGTCATGTCATTTGTCAACAAATAATGAAATGCTCCCGCTGATGTTTATAATACTTTGTGAATAAATACTGCCTAGTTCATCTAAGATTATTTGGATGGCCATTACAAAGGTTGCATCTAATGTTTATAAACCTTTACAATTGCTTAATACATTGTTATAAAGCTTTTAATTGTTTTTAACAGCCAAATAACTATGAACTAAATTTTAATTAAAACCATGTACCATTATTTAACGTTGGTTATTATAAACCAAGTTAGTGCTAGTAGCAGCCCATCGGAGCAGCTCAAGTTTTTATTGTGTTTTTAGCTTGTTTTTATTGTAATTTGTATATTGTATAAAGTAATTTATCATTTCTATATTTGTCCTTGTCTTTTGATTGTATTTGTAATGGATTGTACCTGCTGCTATGATAGCCTAATTTCCCCTCAGGGATTAATAAGGTTATTTATCCACCATCTGTCAATCTATTGATCTGTTCACCTTAACAGTATCTTGACTGATGCTAGCAGGCAAAAACTAGATGAGCTGTCGTGGTTAAGTATGAAGGTAAGTACAAAAAAAGGGTTAAAAGGATGTGGGGGCAGGAAAACTATCAGCGGTGTCATTCTCCAAAGGCCTCACACTTATCTATGGTCATGACAGACCTAACCTTGGCCCGGGTACTCTTTATTATGAGAGGCGTTCAGATGGCTGTATGCCATGCTGTTCACTCTGAGACCACAGATAGATCTTTATAATGGAGCGCCGTGTGTAGCTTGATAAAATGCACTCTGATGTGATCCGGTTCTGGTTATTTTTCGCCGTGCAGCCACAATTCTTTCTCTGGCAGCTTTTAATGGCCGCTGCACTAAAGCGAGAGAGAGTCCAGAGCTGGTAGACTGCCCACAGTTCTCACACACAGACAGAGATTGGTTTGTAATAACAGCTTTGAATCCTCTCTGCAGAAGAATATTACTGCTTAGACTCGTTTTTAAACTCATTTGTGTTGAGTAGTGTAAAAGTTCAGATAAACAGCCTCATTCTCTGACTGATGTTGGTGCACATTAAAATGAAGAAAAGATTTTTTTCAAGAACAAAATGCTCTAATTTTAATTGAACTTTTAATTGCAGTTGAAAGCTTTTCAGGCAACATATCTTTTTGAAGCAAAAACACAAGAGTTTCACCGTACAACTGAAATTTTCTGCATGATCAAAGTCATGTTACAGAGAGATAGTGGTTCTGAACATGTGAGACTTCAAATAACATGCAATACTGAAAAATAAACTGTATTTCTGTCAAGTTTGTCACTAATGTTATAGCAATGTAGCTTCATCTCTTGATCTTTATTTCTTGTTCTGCAAAGAGTAAGTCTGATTTTTAGAAAACTAATCTTTCCTGACTTGAGTTATAAGCGCAAAGGAGAAACTGTGCAGGCGTGAATCATCTCAAGTGAATGACTGCGGCCCACAGTGTCTTATATGCCAAATCACTCTCAATAAAAGGCAGACTGTTTAAAGACTATTGTTTCCCGTGCAATAAATCAAGGTTGCGGAAAGAGTTACATAATGTTATTCTTAGTTAGACGAAGATGCGATACTTGACACGTCGCTCGCTGTACAAATCTTCTCGGTATTTCCTCCTGTGCATTGCCTTCAATTATACTGCCCAGAACTGATGTATGTCTTTTGCAAAGAGTGTGTATTTCCAGATCCTTTCCAGAGAAATCTCATGTCTTTCCAGCTCTTTCAACAGTAAGGCTCCTTAAATCGTGACAAGAACTTGGATATGATGTCTTTATATAACTGTTATTTGATTTTTTTCTTTTTTTCTGTATTTCTTTATTTATTTATTTTTTTTGGCCACTTAGGGTATAAAGCTGCTACGGGTAAACATTTTCAAACCATGTCGTCTTTACACATCGAGCGACGTGATCATTCCTTCAGAGTCACCAACTCCTGAGGGAAATGTCTGGTTTCCTTTATGCTTAATGTGACTCACTGTGCTCACCAGCTAGTCCCTGATTTTTGTGTGCCTGCCATTGGTGATGGGCCAGTGGCAATCTGCAGTGGGTCTTTAGCAAAGAAGAGCTGCCTGCTGCTGCTGGAAGTAAATATGAGGAGAGCGATGAGAGTGTAGTTAAGTTGTAGGATGTGAAATCAAAACAATAATTTGAAATAAGGCTCAAACTTCACAGAGCTGAGAAGTGCAGAGTTGGGTCATACGTCTGTTTTTCCTACAAGCAACACCTCTGATATATAACACATTGTCATTCCTTCCATTTTTCATACAACATCTTTGATACGAGCTTCTTTAATCTTTAATGAGCACTATCTTCTAAACAATAGGCATCAAGGGTCCGTCTTTTACATTGTCACAACGACAGGGTTTGTAACACAGCAAATGTTCTAATCCAGACTTTGTGAACCTCCCCACAGCTGTCATTTCCATTCCAAAACACAGGCACTCCAATTTTGAGCAAAGGAACGACTAGATTAGTTTTTTAATGAGTTTCTTTCCTTGCGATGCTGTTTTCCAATAAATCCAGACAGCTATCACTGTGTGCAGGTATCTGGAGCATTATTTTACTTCACTTATTTAAGTTAAGGCGGAGCGTGTCAGTGTGGAATGTCAGCCTGAGCTCCTGAGTCTCTGTGCTGGCAAACAATGAATGCGTTCAATTTGGACTAAATAGAAAAAAAAAAAAAAAAAGGCTGAGCTGAATCACTGCTACGCCACACCGTCGATGAGTAATTGCATTTACACTGCTATAATAATAGCCTTCATTCTGGCACAGACAAATGCGTGTGCCTCCATAGCTAAAGTACATATTCTATGCATTTGGGTATATGTGGCTTTCTGTGTATCATTCTCCGGTGTATTAATCGAGTAAATTCTGTTGTGCACCGTCGACCCTCTTTGGTATCGTTTAAATCACCCCTCCCTCAGTGTGGCCGTGTTCAGAGACCATATAGCTGACATTCTTTTACTCAGTAGACAGCCCATAGGCTAAATCAAATGCAAGCCATAGCTGCCCACAGTAGGAAGCCTCTTTGTTGAAAGTTCAGTACGTCTCTCTATGGATTTTCAGTCCTCCATATAGCGGTGGGAGAGGGAAATGGACCGTGTGTGTTCATGGCTGTGTACTGTTTGTTTGCTTATAGGGGAGAAGGAGAATGACAGGCATGTAATTTTTGTATCGAGATTGTATCGGATTTTTATTCCCTTCTTCTCTACCCGCAGGTCATCATCGTAGCAGCTGCACACACACACACACGCACACACAGAAGCTTACAGTAAATGTTAACTTCCAACACTGATTGCGTGGAAGCTTTCTGTCACCACAAAGACACTCTGCTGACTGGTCAAAAGACATACAAAAACAGTTGTGGCCGTGAAATGGTATGCTGTGGAAAGTGACTGTGTGCGATGAATGCAGATGTGCCTTTCAAGTAAGGCTGCCTCAAGGTTAGCTCTCACCAAGGGGAATCAGCTGGGGATTGCTCCGCAGCAGCAGCATGTCCTCTATGATGCAAGCTCTTCAGGGACATTGGGCTTTTCATGTATAATGAAATTGAAGAATTTTAAGTGTTTCCCCAGGTAAAGATACCTCATTTAGTCTATTTTCAGAGCGTTTTTTTTATATTTCTTATTTAGATTTAACGCCGGGAGGCATCAGAGTCGTGCGACTTTGAGACTGTGGTGACTGCTTAATTCTTTGGCAGAGCCTTCTGCTGTCGTTTTGATGTAATTGTTTTTCTAAACAGATGAAAAGTCACAATACATGAGAGATTTAGACACTGCATTGTCAGATAGTCTGACTGTTGTCCCAGCCTCTGCATGTAATACTCTCATGTGTTTGCTCAGCTATGAATATGCTTTTTTACAACCCACTCAGAGGAATGGGTCTGCTATTTGTTATATATTGGAATGTATAGGTGGGGCGGCTGTAGCTCAGCGGGTAGAGCAGGTTGACTAGTGGTTGGAAGGTCACTGGTTCAAATCCCGGCACCGGGCAAGGCTGAGCTGCATGTCGAAGTGTCCTTGAGCGAGATACTGAACCCCACATTGCTCATCAGTGAGGGCCCTGCGATGAGCTGGCGACTTATCCAGGGAGTACCCTGCCCTCGCCCTGAGACAAGGCTGGGATTGGCTCCAGCAGCAACACCCCGTGACCCCATGTAAAGGAATAAGCGGTTACGGATAATGACATGACATGACAAATTGGTAATGTTAAAATATGAAACTTTGAACCATTGCAAAAAACTCTGCTAACAGTGTAATTAAAAACAGGCAACAAGACTATACACTGGTTACTCATGCAGTTGGAGAAGTTCCTTTTTGTTCATAGCAAATGTAGTTATGTAATAGTTAGCCAATTTATACCCAAAAAAATCATATTTTATAGACTTATGTATATGCTAGCACATCCTGTATGCTAATACCTACAAAACTAGAAATTTTCCATATTATTATGTTTTTACCAGGAAACATAAGCAAGTTGTGTACTTAAAGGGACATGGGGCAGGATTTGTGAAAAAATAAACATGCATTTTATGTTTTTTAATGCTAATGGGAGATGAAGCTTTCAAAACCAAAAAGAATGAATCCACTAGCATAGCTCTCCATTGCCTCGAACAGGCTGTGTGCTGCATAATGTACTGCAATCCGTGGTCCGACTCTCCCTTGCAGTCCTGCAGACGTGACATCAGATGATGCTGAATGCTCCTTCTCAATGGCTTTCAACTTTGATACAGGGTGAGTCGAAACTAAATTACGACCAAAGCCGGGCTGGCACCACACTAAACATCAGATACATATTCGTCTCATGGAAGCAGCCTCAACTTGGACTGGGACTGAGAACAAATAGTAACCAAATAAGAAAACAGGTCATGTTTAGAGCTTGATTTGAAAATCATATAAGATAACCGAGGATGTGTAGCGTTAGCAGCAAACATGTAACTTAGTCCACCGCTGTGTAACATGCTGTGTGAATAGTTACAGACTGCACATTTTCCATGGTCCTTTAGTCTGAAACCAACGGTTTGTTGGTGTCTGTGTAGTAACATTAGCCACTTACACACAGCAATCCCGTATCCGAGAGGATAATTACATAGTACCACTTTCTATGAATCATCCGTTATGAAGGGGTTTATAAGTTGCTGTACTCATGTTAAAATAGTCACACCATTACTTTAGGTACGGTCATATTACTGGCAATCAATTAATGCAAATTGTTGGGTTGCCAGGTCATGAAAACTTAATTTGTCCCGTGTTTATTTTTTAAACTTACTCTCTTTCCAGAACAGCAGCCATCTTTTTCCCATTTAAAAATGAGAAAGTAAGACCAGTGATGGCCCAGTGATTGGTGTGTTCATCCAGTCCACTGCTGGAAGAAGTCAGTCAGTCTCCAAGTACAGTGTGAATCTGTCTCAGGCAAATTCATCAATAGCCATGCCGGAGTATAAGGAAAAATGTGGGATTTCAACGCTAACACCCAGATATCCTTATTACGAAGCAAACCGGTACATTTCTACAAGGTCTATCATTTATTGTGTGTTTCTTCATTCAAAAAAGCTAGTTTGGTTTTTTTTTTGTCCATTAAATAGTGAAGACACTGCGGCTCTCACATGACTTCTCAGAGCATCCGTTCTAAGAGAAGCTTTATTGGCCAGCTCTTGTCCATGAATGTGTATTTAACTTCCCCGTCCTCTTCACATTTCTTTATCCCTCCTCTCATCTCTTTTCCTCTTGGCGTTTATCCACCAATTCACCCCTCCCTCCTCTGTCTTTCTCCACCCTCCCCTCCACCTACTCTCCCCAGTTTGAGCTGCCAATACAAAGAGACTGATTTCCCTGAGGTGATTACAAATTTTGACACAACTACAGAACGCTTTAGAAACAATATGTGTATATTTGCAGTTTCTATATATTTTTTCACAAATCCATGCTGTCAGAGTAATGTTACAACGTTTCAAAATCTGATGAGACTGTTTGATGGGTGTTCGTCCCCAGCAGTCCCTGCTCCACTTTCCCTTTATCGAAGTTCTTTATCAGGTGATGAAAGAATCATTACACACCCCCTCACCTATAGAAGTCATCATTATTTATTTGTCATACAAAATATTTGACAGAAACAGATTCTTACATTACTTATTTATGCCTTGGTGGTTTATGCTGTGTCATACCTCCACAGAGATTCCTCATCACCTCCTCATCTTTAATTCTCCCCGTCCTCTCCTTTGTCACTTGCCTTAATTGCGGCATTGACCACCGCAGTCTATTCTGTTATTGCACGATGGCAGACGTGACCACACATTTACTGGGAGCTCTGACCAGACTTTTAAATCAGATTGGCAGCAGCAGAGCCAGCCAGGACAGAAAGGAGAGCTGTGTGTTCCCTCCTAATGCTGCTCGACCTGTGGGTGTTCTGCTTTAGTGACAGTGGGTCAATACACTATCTCGTTAACTGGTCCCATGTCCCACGTTCTGTGGGAGGGAGGACAGCACAGAGGAGGAGGAGGAGGAGGAAGAAGAAAAAAAGGGAGAGTAGAAAAAGACATACTTTCATGTCAGCACAGACAAATGGAGGCTGCCAGTCAGCTGGCACGCAGCCACTTCTGTCCGCCCTGCATGTGTCGGCTTCTCATCTTTCTGATTAAATACCACCCTTGGTTCAAGATCCGCTCAGATCGCTCTGCTTATGAAGCATATACAGGAGTTTACACTGACCCTGCACGGGGTTATATATCAAGCTGGGAGGTCATGAAATCAAATGATTATGTGAATACAAGAATTGGCAGATATCCTCAGGGATGTAGGCCCCATTTACATGCCATTTGTCTTATATCTAGACACTTAGACTAACACTTTGTCCTTTGGCCAAATCTGACTACAGTCTCCCTTGGTTCTTATGCTGCATGTAAGAGTGATAGTTAGGATCATGATGCTGTTTTGAAGCTGCAAAAGTAAAAGAATAATAATTCATGCACTCACAGTTAAGTTAACCAGTATGTGAACTAACACAAACAGAGGGTAGTACTGTAGTTTAAGTTTAAGTTTGTGCAGGCTCTCAATTCTACCAATCAAACAGTGTTTGAACTGATCAGGTAACAGATAAATTCAACAACTTCCACCTCTGCATTGTATGTGTTGAAATCCCAATGTTTTAATTAGACAGAGAATGAAGGCTAATTTCTGCATAATTTCAGCTGCATTATCGTGGGCACAGAGGCTGTAAGTGGCTGCCATTAACAATGGCTTGCTGAAGTGTTTCCCTTTTGATTGATGCATTTTGACTCCACCATTTGCCTTGAATTTGTCTAAAATCATGTCCAGGATGTGGTTTCAACTCTCAGATAAACAATGTCCTTTAATGCATCTTAGATAGACACTTGAATAGCACAGCTATGTGCTCTTGTAATGCCATGCTTTACTTACCTGGGTATCTTATTTGAGGAGAACACTGTACATTTCACTTCCACAAGTAAATCTGCATGTAGTACATGTAGCTACCAGCCAACGCATTATTATAACATAGCTGACACTATGTTGCTATGTTGCAGTGATGGAAAAGCGAGGCAAAAAGAACTGTTGGCAGTGTTGAAAAATAAAATAGCAAAATCCAGGAGGATGGTGGGAATATTTGAGGGGCACCCATGTTTCCCTTGTAGCCTAAATATTGTTTCCACATGATGACTTTAAGGCTCATGAAAACACCAAAGTTGGAAGAGGGACTTCCCAATTCAAGAATTTGGACCATGCAAGGAGCAAGTGAATATAATGTAATACCTTGTGAAGATGCCAAAGCCCAAGACCAGATGTCATTATCATGATGGTGTATTTACATACAGCTCACCAGGTGTTATTGGATAGAAATCGATCTAGGTCTATACCAACTAATTACTGAGAGTAAGACTGTACTTGAATGATCAAATTTAGTTTCCTGCTTGTCAAATACTCACATCCACTATGGTCTAAATGTGAAGCCCTGGAGCACACTATGAGTAACTCTACAGCACTGGAGAGGGAAGACAAAGACGGAGACATTATCAAGTCTTGAAGGTCACTGGTAAAAGCCATCTGCGCAGGCTATGAATGGAAGATTCCCCTAAAACATACTAACCTTTATGCGAGCCAGGGAGCAACAAAGACCTGCTGGTGGATCTGAAGGAAACAACTGAAATACTTTCAGCATGTTGCAATTAGGAATGGTTCTCTTCTCTAAATCCACCGAGCACTGCTGTCATGCAGGTGCTGACGACCCCTTGGGAAGATCACATGAAAGAAGCCATAAAAGGAAATGCGCCAAGAACAAGGTTTGGTTACTGAATGTGGGAAGGGTGGCTCGAGATCAAGGAGCTTTCCAGCATAGGTTGGATTTAGGGGTTTTACTGCCTGATGCCTGTGTGACAAGCCTTCATCTTGTTGGGGGGAAGAGGAGCAGAAGGGCCATCAGCAGCAACAGTGAAGTGGTGAATAGGTTTTAATGGCTTTAGCTCAAGAGGGAAGCACCGGGGTGGACCGAGTTGACCATCTGTACACAAATTGGGATCTGACCTTGGCTGATTCACCTATCTTGCTGTCCTTTTCCAAGTCTCTGCTCTAATCCTTTCGTTATACCACTGTGGCCAAAGGTTGAACTGGAAATAGATATTTCCTGCCCAGTCACAAGCCTGTGATTAGGTACTCTGTTCTGCCATTAGCAGAGGAGGAGGAAGAGAAAGACAGAGAAACAGAAGTACAGTATGGAAAGACATAAAAGAGCAGCAGAAATCAAAGCAAGTCAGAGTTGAGAGGAGCGCTGTTAAACAGGAAACAAGATACCACTGCTCAGTCGTACAGCACATCTCCTCAGGGGCTCATTCCAGACTCATGAAACATTAAGACATTTCAGTCATGTCTACCTTGTTTTTGAATAATTTATTTTGCTGCTATTATTGTTTTTCTGGCATGCAATTCCTCCTCAATTCGTAACAAATGGCTCAAGGAAGGATTGTAATGTTCTTTACTGTATTTTGATAGGGAGACAGAGAAACTTAAGATTCTTTCAGTCATGAGATTATTATTGTATGGGTCAGTGTGGTTCAGTGTATGACCTCAAGTATACACATGGACATAGTGTAAGGCTGCAGTGAATGATTCTGCAGTGTTCAATAACATTACTTTCAAATATATTGCAAGATTACTGCCGCTGAAAAGTAAATGCAGTGTAACTGCAGAATAAAAGATACAACCCAGGCCAGTTACGTTTCTGCAAACCACTGATAGGTTCACATTTATATGTGTCATGGGTTAGTTACCACAGTGTCCATACGCAACACATAAGGAAGTGGACGGTCCCTTTAGTGGTCCAAACAAATGACTTTCTTTCTCACCCTAACCAGGTGTTGTTTGTGTCTAAACCTAAACCTAACCAGAGCATGAGCACATCGTTGTCACATCGATTGTGCTGACCACCTCTCGCAGCCCACCTGACGGGTGACACCTGTTGACCATTTTGGCCAAAAGTAACTGAGTGCTTAAGTATTTACCTATTTGATAACTGATTACATTACGTCTTACGACAAAGTTATCTGAGTACTGTGTATTTTTATGCCCTGCTGCAACATCTCACTTCTTAAAATTGATTCTTTTAAAGTAGCAGAAAAATAAAGAGATCCTACTAAGAAAAGAGATTTAGGGAGTCGATGGCTGTTGTCGTTGAATAATGCAATGAACTAACTGAATTACACGGTTAAGACTGTTGCTTGATAAATTCACGAAGAGAGAGAAGCAGGGGACTGCAGAAGAGAGCAGAGGCGAGAGCAAGCCTCCAAGGGAAAGAGGCGATAAAAGGCATAAGGGAGCAGGACATAAAAATTGGAAGGAGACGTCAAGACAGTTGGAGAAAAATAGTCAAAATGACACTGGAGAGTGAGAAACACACAGAGAGAGATGGGGAGAGTGTCTCTGATTACAAGGGAAGAAGGACTGCCTCGGTGACATATTAGTTTAATCAAACAAAGCTGTTTGGGAGAATCATTCAACAGGGCTGTCGTCGTTCAGCCAAATCGACGCGGGTCGGTCCTCATTTTCATCTCTCTCACAGCGTCTCTGATATATTCTGATGTGCACAGAGGGCGGGTGGAGCGAGATCGAACCACAAATTGCCTCCTTTTCAAAAGTGCACTAGAGTCGGTGACTGTTTGTGTATATGAATGTATGCAGAAAGTGTATGTGCGTATGAGTGTGCGTGCCCTTCCCAGAAGTGGACTGCCTGCAGCTCGTTGGCCACCTGGTCCTTTGCGATAGCTCTAACCCAATAAAGACCTAAGAGAGACTGACTGGCAGTGGCTGTCAGGGAAATCTCTGCCAGACCGTACAGTCTGAGAGGAAACCCGCCCATTGTGTGTAGTTGTTCACCTGTCTGTCTCTCTTTGTCTGCCATGTTCTGCCTTTAAAGTATGTTCAGACTCATCCAGTGCATCGATGGGACTCTGTTATCTTCTTTGTTTCTCAGTATTTGTGCACCAGGTGTAAATCCAGACCTTGGCAACTCTGCTTTCAAAGATGAATACACTGAGTTGACATGAGATGAGAACAAGGGGTGAAACAGCGAGGCTTGTCATACTTGTCTTCTATCTTAACACTGCTGAAAGCACAACAAAGAATGACAGCTTACGTATTTAAACAGACAGATGATATGCATGCTGAAAAGCCTTTTGTCCATGGTTATACAAGAGAACTGAGGTTGCTTATACACTCAGAAATCTGTAATGTTGAGCTGTGGATTACAGCAATGGGAGTTTGGACTGTGAAAGACTGCTGGTGACATAACTCATGAGATATTGTGAAGCTGAGATTTGCATCTCATCATTCAAGTTTGGGCTGATAAGAAGAGCTGTCGGAAGAGAAGAGACAGCGAGAAGTGAATGTCAAAAGCTGAGACACCTACTCCTTGTAAACCTTAAAGGAATGTGCCAAACATATCGGTTCTTCATCCGGACATCCATCTGAAATTAAGATCAATTATCCCTGTATTGCAAAAATGTGGAAAACATTAGAAATGTTCATTTTGTCTCAGACTCTGAGTGTGTTGATGATTGCAAATGATTGACAGCTTGCAATCTGGGTAGAGGGTCAGTGTGAGCACGATGTGCAGTACATGAATAATGAATATGGGTGATTTCAGTCAAACTGTGGAAGATGAAGACTTCACAGTACACATATAATACAGTTATATTGTATGTGCGTGTATGCACATGGTGTATAAGTATAAACACAAGATTACAATTGATATCTGTATAACAGTGACAATACCAGGGATTGACACACACTATCACACACACACACACACACACACACACACACACACACACACACACACACACACACACACACAGCTGCAACATGCTTACACACACAAACTGGGGAACCACCATTGCTCCTGGGTTAATGGCAGTCTGTGTGTAGAGGGGAAGTAAGGCAGTCAGAAATGATATTATCTGTTTCACTGCCTGTGTGTGTGTGTGTGTGTGTGTGTGTGTGTGTGTGTGTGTGTGTGTGTGTGTGTGTGTGTGTGTGTGTGTGTGTGTGTGTGTGTGTGTGTGTGTGTGTGTGTGTGTGTGCGTGCTTGTGTGTGTGTGTGCGGGAGATAGAAAATGTAATATAATAGATTTGTTTCCATGAGGGGGGCGATTGAAAGATAACAACTAGAGCCTCAGGTCACTGTTTCATCAGAGCAGGTGCGCTGCAGTCGCTCTCTCTGTGTGTCTCTCAGCCTAGTCTGAACCCTTACAGACACACTCTCGTACAGAACACGCACATGATGTGCACATGTATTCAGTTAGGTACAAACAAAATGCACTTAATCACTGTTTACACACCAATTAGATAATGAGGTAATCAAACTGCTCTACATATGTGCTGAAAAACATCCAGCGTTCAGTGAGAAGTATGTTCATCAATTTCCAAACTGAGTTGTTTCATGTGGTGTGTGGTGCCCAGGCCGTTACATGCATTTCTGAATGAAGCATGAAATAGTCATGCCTGCTTTTCAGTACCATGGATAGCACCGCTACTACACCACATTGTCCCTGTCTAATGGAAACATACAACCATACTATTTACTATGCCAGGAAAAGATTAAGTGTGTCTAAATATGAATTATGTTAAATGCAGGAAGCCAAAAATACCAGGATGTCTTGTCCTGGTCGCATTATGCAGTAAGCACATCAACATGCTTTTCTGACTATTCTGACCCACAGTCCTCTGCAAAGCAGAAGATATGTCACTGGCACTGTCATGATGTAGCAGTATGTTCCAACTGTATGCATACATCGTGCATCAGTGTTTACTAAAGCTGCAGTGTGTACTAAAAGTAAAAAAGAAAAGTATGTGATTCGGCCTCACTCTTCAACATTCCATTCTTCAGCATTGTTGCTGACACTTGCTAGTTCACCATCACAAATCCACAAGCAACTATAGCCTAGCAGCAGTGGTGAAATTTCCCATTTGACCATTACAGGGTGAACAGCAGTAATCAATGGATTCACCTGTTTGGTATTTTCTAGAGGTTTCAGCTCAATAATAGCACTCATAAAAGGCTAGAGGTCAGGTTACCAAAGGTTCCAAACTCATTCATTAGTCCTCATATTTAAAACTTTTTCCTCGGCTAACAGATATATTGTTAATAAAACATAATATCTGACTGCTGCGAGTTCAAGTATGTCAGTGAGTGCAGCTCATAATAGGCATTCTTTCACTCTGCTTTTCACACACATACTCAGGCACACCTTCGTCGGGCTCTTTGCAGCAGTTGGAAGAATTTTTTATGTTTGTTAGGATTAAAAGCATTTTGCTTCTTGACAAATGACTCCCTGATCTGTAGATGAACTCATAGGAGATACTTACCATTCCGCCCTTAATGAATTTATTTCATTTGTGGCAGCACAAAAACTTCTTCTTCTTTTTGTTTAGAAGTGAACATCTCATTTTTATTTCCATGTGACAAGCAAAAACTATTTAAAAAAGGGTCACATTTTGAAGACATAGACTTGTGTCTCTACTGAACATGGGAAGGGCACTGATTTCACAGTTTTGAGAAGGTGAACGCACACAGGAGACATGCAGGATTTGAGAAACAAAAGGCAAGGTGTAATTCCTAAAGCTGAAATACAAAAAAAAAAAAAAAGGACTCCAAAAAAAAAAAAAAAAACAAATGGAGCAAACAATGAAAAAAGCAGCAACACAGGAGGCTAAACATAATAAAAAAACCAACAGCACAGTTCAAACCACTAATCACAAGAGCTAAACCGAGACATGAAGCCAGGAAAAAAACACACAGGAGGAAATGGAACCATCTGACAAAAACATCAGGGAGCACACAGACTAAACGCACACAGTGCTGACTGACAAACAACAGGTGAAGACAGAAAAAGGGCAGGAAATCACACAGCGGGAGGAACTGAAAAGCAACACAGGAAACACGAGGGCACAATTTCAAAATAAAACAGGAGATAACACAAAACCAACATGACAGCTGATCTTTTAAATCAACAAAATATCCCATCACTTAAACACTATGCCCAGCGTTTCAGTACTTAAAAGGTATTCCTGGATGTTATTAATTTCCGGTACATCAATTCACTACTGTTGCCACATTTACATTATACATTGCCCCTTGGGCGTTACTGCTGTGAGACATCCATACTGAAAGACTAGCTCCTGTCAGCAGGTTGTCCTTAACACTTGCTAACATGTCGGACAAATGATTGGATCTCAATAGAGCAAAGTAATTAAACAATATGTCATTTAGAGGTTGTTATATATTATATACAATCAACGTTTACGTGCCACTTTCAGTCTATCTTATGCTGAAGGTGACAATATGAGCCTTATGTAACAAGCATGTACACGTACAGCTATAGCTTTACAATATGAGGCTCAAGCAGTGCATCAATATTTTTCTCTGACTCATAAGTGCTTTCCACTGTCCCCTCCACCAGCTGTGTCAATCCAGCCAACAATCCTTCAATTACAGACTATTGATTAGTTGACATGGCTGCTACAAAAAGGTACTGCCTCAGTCTGCAGTACTGTATGTTGCTGTGTGTGTGCTGCATAGGTCCACATGTGTAAAAGTTCATCAGTTCATCAACCCAGTGCTTTAATTCCATCTTGCCTTATAAGTGGTATCATTTATTTCTAAGCATTTATCCCATTTTTAAGAAGAGGCTCCACATTTTAATAAATGTTCTATCGCAGTGAAACTTTCAAGATTTTCAATCACCAGACAATCCAGTCTATTTCAGTCCTAATGTAGTGCAGAAGACGTGAACAAGTGATCACATTCATAAAGAAATATTGTTTATACGTGCTAATTTTAAGCCTTTAGGTCTTCACATTTTAAGCCATGTCCAATTGTTTTCAAACTCTCTCCTCACTTCAGGCCACAGAGCGTTGAGTGAGGCAGAAAAGATTTAGTGGAAAAGGACTTGAGGGAGAATCTGACATTGAGCCATCAGCAGATGAGGAGGTGAGAACAAGGCATGAGAAGACAGTGTTGAATGCTCAGAAGAGGACACGTCAGCTGAGGAGGAGCCTGAGAATAGAAAATATTGACACGGGATTATTGACCTCATGATCACCCTCTAAACAATGTCAAGGCAAAAAATAGTGCAGGAAGCCAGTTCCTCCAGGTGCAGGCGAGGAAAGCTGCAGTGGGAAAATGTTTGTGAAATGTGTGTAACGTGCTGGAGAGAACGGCTTCATATATATATACATATATATATATATATATATATATATATATATATATATATATATATATATATATATATATATATATATATATATATATATATATATATATGTATATATATGTTTTTTGTTTTTTTTTTTGAATAATGTGTCCGATAGTGGATTACATTATTAGAAATTTAAATTCAGATTTGCACATTGGCAACACATTTACACCACACCTCTCATTGTTTTTGCTCTCACGGTCTCAGGTAGGGTCTGGCCCATGATAGCTTGAAAATGTTCACTTTAAGTATTGGACTTTAAGATCAGATAAGATTAAATATGCTGATGTTGTTATTTGATTGATCTTTCTCACCGGCACCTCCACATGACAAACTTATCTAAATAACAAGCATTTCTCCAGGCAGTGTGACAAGCAAAGTTCAAAGGGGCTTAATAATTATGTTCCTGAGTCTGCAGTGTATCGCATTTTTCAGAAAATTTTGCTGAAGAGTAAAATGTTCTTTTACAAGTTATTTTCTTTTGACACATCACCCTGCCAAGTCACGGAGGCTGTTTATCATTCAGAAAGTGAGCTCTGTTAAATCTTTCTCCTCTTCCTCCTCCACACTGATCCCTGACCCGCCGAAAACACACCGTCTCCTCCGTGAGACAAAGGCTGTTGCATCATTCCCCTGTGACAGATGTACGTGTGTGTGTGTGTGTGTGTGAGAGAGAGAGAGAGAGAGAGAGAGAGAGAGAGAGAGTCAGACAAACAGATGGAGACAACGTGTCTGTGTCAGGGCAGAAAGGTGTCACCTGCACCCTCTCAATTAAAAAACGAGCAATGAGAAAAAAATAGTGAGAATAATTGGAGAATCAATTTTCAGTTTGAGGTTATTAAAGTTACAGAATGGTTGTTTGCAGGTAACGCTTCAAACCTTTTGATCATTTGAGGGAAAAGTCAATCCCAATTTCATATTTTTTCACAAGTTTTATATAGTAAACCTCATACAAAGTCAGGAAATCATTTTGTCATTAACCAGGAGAACAACTTTTCAAATTAAAAAGTGGTTTAGAGTTTTTAGATCGATCTACACTCAGCAATACTGCAAAATACATCAATTCTTCCCCAATGTGTAATTTCCCATCAGTGGTCACTGTGACAAGACAGTCAGTAATAACAAAAAACAACAACAATAACGATCTTTAAAGAAATACAATATTCATTTTCGTGTCTCGACTTTCTGCAGACATCCTGTCTTTCCCATTCAGCCTCTGAATTGGGCCTAAGGAGAGTTGCAAGGTTAAAGGTTTTGTTTGTTATTCAATTTGTTAAGGGTTTTTTTTTTTGCTTTTTTTTCTTACTTGAGCCAATCTCACCCAGACCATTTTTATAGCTGCAGTACATCTGTGATCTACGACTCTGATCCTAATGAATCCTAATAGGCTCTGACATTTTCTATCCAATAAGCAGAGAGGAGAAACTTCTACATAACTTCAAAACAAACAACCAGTTACAGCCGGTCCTTTGTGCATTCCATAAATAATTCAAAGCAGACACTTTGGAGGCAAAGATGAATACAAAAATAAACAGCAGGATTGAAATTATATTCTAAATACGGCAATAATGCCAGCATGGCTGTCAAAAGGTAAGGTTTTGATTCTTACCTGCATCTGTCATCCACAGCTGCCTTTACTTTCAGTTGATGTACTCTTGTAGCTCAAGTGAAACTTTTCTTTTCCAAAAGAAAACCTCATTCAAAATCAAAGAGACATTTGAAAGAATGAAAAATAAAGAAAACCGAGCCCCTCGACACGATTGTGCTCAACAGCATTTCATGCAGTTCACTCCATTTGGCAAGACAGCTGGTCAGAACAAAGGAATGCATACAGCCCGGTCCAGAGGTGTTCACTGGGAGGCTGCTGGTGGTGAACAGTGACTTCAGAGTTGAAGCAGAGCAGTCAGTGGCTGTAGCTTTTATGAATCTCTTTACTTTGAGTCCCTGTTTTGTACTTTCAGACATCTGCTCCGTTTTACAGTTTCATCATGTCCGCCTTAAGCTGTTTTTGTAGTGAAAACACGTGTGAAGAATTTACAGGACATGAAATGTATTTGTCAGTGAATCAGCAGAGCTTTGTTACTGGCTTTCTTTTGTTGTAATACTGTAGGGTGAGTATTTACATCCGCTTCACTGACCACTATTCAAGACCAAAGTGCATCGTCTGTTAAAGACCTTCAAGTGGGTAGCTCTGTTGTAATGGAGATTTGAACCCCTGCCACGTAGGGCGGACATGCAGAGTCAGACCGAGTCAAGTCGATCCACATGTGTATGGAAAAGCCCCATAAAACCGAATGAAAATCAGGGATCAAAATTAGCACTGTATGTAGATGCATATTCTGGTGGCTTTATTCTGTATCCTGACCTTAAATCAAGACTATTAATATTCCTCTCTGTAAAAGTGGTCTGGACTCTCTGGACACCTACTCATTCCCTCTGCAGGAAGACAACAGCGGCTGAGAGATCAAGTCCAACCCTGACATGGCGCCGTTTTAACCGGACAGACTGCACAGGGGCAGAAGAGGGCGGTTAATATTATTTAATTGCGCTTAAATCACAGAAGCATCACTGGACTGTGTGTGACTGTGTGTGTTGTGCGTGAGTGCATGTGTTCGTTCATCAACAAGCGGGCTACAAATCATGTCCACGTTTGACTCAGAATTATATCACCACGAGAAAGCTGTGAAGAATATTAATTATATTTATCCTTCAACTTCCAAGCAGTGGCGGGGTACAAGAGGGCACCTGCTCTGGAGTAACGGTGACGCTTGCAGCTGAGGATGACATTGGCATTTAATCCGGTGAATAAAATGGTGTGAGAGTGACTCATTTTTTCTTCCGTGGATCCGGAGCACTAAACAATTGCTCGGCTTGTTGCACACTCATGTTGAAATCGTCGTTATAATGATCCTTGTAGCCGTGAGAGGTGTGCGTGTTGCTCGGTTTCATCACACGAGGAGTTGAATTGAAAACCTGATCTGCAATTCACCCCGTGCACAAAAAAATGGGTGGCAGAATACTGTAGGTCAGGGGCACTGCATGTGTAATTGGGTGTGTAATATCCCTTCAGTGTGTAACAGAGCTCATTGATTCTTGGGTCTTAAGGAGAGATGTCACGATGTCAGTGTCTCTCAAACAATGCGCCTGAGAGCCTGTCAGCATGATAGACGGCCGCAGTATTGATCAAGGTAACTAACACGCACTTCTTTTTCAACTGTTCGTGCTTCGTGAAGGTGTTTCATTGGATTCAGTGGCATGTACATTGATAAATCCGTCCCCTGAAGAAATGCACCGTATGTGTCTGTCCAAATACTGAAACTGGCGTTTGGAAAAGACAAGAAAGCGTTGGCCTCATAGGGGCAGTAGCAATTTGTCACGAGCGACTGACCTCACCCATTGAGGGAAAACGCTTTGATTTCACTCTTAATTAGTTCACTCTGCTGATAGCGCTGCGGTTGAAGCCTTGTGAACCCAGATAAGAAATGGGCCAATAACTTAACAAGAAAGAATTGTAGGTGATTTAAGATGGTGACACTGTAGAGCCAGACTCAAAACTGAAGCTACGCAGAGCAATTACACTGAATCACCAAATCATAGGCTCTGGCAGGGTACGGTGTAATGTTATGAGTGATAAAGATTTCGGCTCTGAACTCCAACAGCCTCCCTGCCCGAGCTAAGCTCCCTTGATTACCTCTACGCCAACTTTCCCAAAACATGCATCTATTCTCAGCCCCCCCCCTTTCTGACAGTTTCTTCACCTTCCAGTCTTTGATGGATCTGTCCATTCAAGAAAAAAACACCCTCTCCTGCACTATGAGGGATCACCTGTCAAAAGGGTTTCTCACTGTTTGTTTGTTTGTGTGTGTGTGTGTGCGCGCGCACGCCGGCTGCCAGTGTACTCAGCATAGATGAGCTTGGAGGGGATTCAAAAGGAGCATTCCGATGAACCTGTGTTCCTCGCCAATGCAGCAGAATTTCAACACAGTAAGCATAGCTCAAAGAGTTCAAGCCAGTCAGAGTGGACAGATGAAGGCGGTGGGGGGGGAGAGAAGCACAGGAAGAGAGAGAGGGCGCTAGAATAACAGGAGCTGTGTGTCTAAAAGGGCGTGAGCATCATATGAGAATGAACAAATGTCGGTTAATCAAAAATTAATGTAGAGTTTGGGTTATTTATCTAGTGGATATACTGAATATTTTCCTCATTTTAAAGTCTCAGATTGAAGAATTTATTTTAAGAATTTGTTTAATAAAAATGTCATTTTTTATGTCATTTCAAATTGAATATTTTGGGTTTGTGAATGCTGTTAAATGAAACAAAATGTTTGAAGACCTCACCTTGAGCTCTGGAGCAATGTGAGAGTATTTTTGACAACTATTACAAAGCAGCACAAGAAGAAAACACATGCAAAAGCTTCATGTGCAAAGGCAGAGCTGAATATTATCTGGTCATTATTATTTAGAAGGTTAGTTAAAAAGAATGATTTCCCTTATAAAAACCTGCAGTGCTTCACTGCTGGGGTGCATTGCTACAGGTGCTGCACAACAATATTCACAACTTTTTTTTTATTTTGCTGAGTGTGTGTCTGCATACTGTAGATCATTCAGTTGAATTCCAATTTTCCTCCCATTCTGCTGTTGGTGCAGAGCCAAGTTAGGTCTCACGACTGCTTTCACCTGCAGAGTCGGCAGAGCTCTCCTGCCACTTGGTAAAATATAGAGAAAGACTGTTCACTATTCAAAAAAGAATCTCAGCAGACTTTTCAAACCTCAATCAGCTGACACCACGTTGTTGGTTAAGATAGGATGGGAAACTTGAGTGATGGAGGATATTACGGTTGAGTCTAATTATAACACATTATTGGAGGGTTTGGTGGGTCTACCCGACCACTCGATTAAAAAAATCATTACCTCACACCCCAGCTGATTCAAGAAAAACAGGACGGCAGCAATGCAAACCTCATAAGAGTGCTTTATTAACATTAAGGATGAAAATTGTCGACGGGCAACATCAGCAATGAAAGCAGTGTAAAAATAGTGATGCAGCTTGCATGAAAGCTGTGAGAAGATCGAAGCAGAGTGAGCACATGGGCCAGCTCTTGAAGCCCAAAGGGTTCAGATGTGCTTAGTCAGCTGACGGACCTCCAATTTAAATCTATTGCCTGCAGTTCAGGTGGCCAGGAGAGCCTCCAAGAGTGAGGGAGAGGTATCAAAAACCTCCCTGCCATGCGTAGCTGTCTCTCTGGTACTATGGTATGGTATTTTGGAAGCTGATGTATGCCTCACCTGCTGTCATAAAAGTTGGAATGTGGCTTGAAAAAAACAAAGAACTCTCAAAAGTGGACCTGTACCCTGATGAATGCCAGATATTCTCAGAGGCGTGAGCTCTATTGAGCTCTACTGGTAAATGCAAGTTGGGACTTGCAATAGGAGAACACCAATGAGAGGAGATTCTGATGTGTAAAAAGAAACGCCAAGTGTCACCACTCAGAGAGGTGTGTCCTTAGAACATACTCAGGAGGATCAGGTGATAAAGTAACTTCTCTGCACTACTTGTGTGCAACACTCGGGCCATTTGTCTGTTCAGAACAAGCAGAGATGACCTTGTGCTCAATGCTACAGCTGGGCTCAAAGACAAGAACATCCACTGAGTCTGTGATGAATTTCATAACAGCTTCCTAAATAATTGGATCTCTGAGACAGCAACCAATCACAAACTGTCAATCCCCCAGGGAGGGGGGGTGTCTGTTAGACATGAGTCATGGTACAGGGAGGAGGCGCTGTTGAACAAGTTGTAATAAGGTGTTCTGATAACCACCTGCCTTAACTGTCAGCAAAACAAAGGAAACAGCAGTGCAGCAAACCGGCGGAAAGATTTAGCACTTTCAGTTCCTGGGCACACAAATCACCGAAAATCTTAACTGGGCATTTCCTTTTCTTAATGCAAATGGTGCAGCAGTGTGAACACTTTGCAACAAGATTGAAAGCTGAGCTGCCACAGTGTATTCTCTGTATCTGCTCTGGCCTCTATTGTGACCACTGGGTAACTCTGTGTTGGGGTTTATTTGGTGTTCAGTATTCTCAGTGTTAAAAAACATAGAAACGCAGGACTCCTGGACAATTGATGATCACGTGGACTTACATTATGAACATCAGTTTAATTATTTTAACTTCATTTCTGACAAATCCCCTGTTGGCTATCAGTTTGGTGTAGCAGGTGGCTCAAAACAATACAGTGACCTTGAGTACTGGTCACAGTTGCCAAGGAAAGGAAACCAGACTGGAGCACAATTAGAGCACTAATAATTTCAAAATACTTTGTTGCTGAATCTTTGAACAAAACAAGGGTCTACAAATGACAGATTTACCAGAAAATGACCAAGAATAAAACATGTGTGCTTTAGCTTCTACTTGTTGTTAGCAGAGAGTGTCCTCAAACCTTGAAATAAGTTAGCCTTACTTGTGCTTCCATTTCCCTCGTCTCAAAGTCAACAGGTTTTTTGAACGGGTTTTTCAATTAAATGCCTAAGTAACGTTTGTGATTAACACAAACTTAAGATAATTTAAGGTTTTGTTCAGTTACATAACATACATCAGGAAATACCCCATGTTTGAATTAAGAAGTGTTTGCATGTTTTCAAAAAGGTGGTTGCTAACAAGTGGCTCAATAAGTCTTGTGCTTTGTTTGTCGCCTGACGTTAGCTTTTTACCTCTTGTTGGTGGAGTAAAAGTGGTTTAAAAAGTGGTGTTAACGGGCAGCGATTATCTTGCTGAGTAAGTATCACAAACTTATTTTTGCCAGAAACTTTATTTTGAGAAATAATCCAATATCCAATATCCAATTCAAAAATCCCTCAGGCTTTTTGTCAAGGGAGCACTTCCTCCCTAGAGTACTATATTTCTGAACACCATTAGCTTTAGCCTTCACCTGCTGATAGCAGCACACAACACACATTTTTAAGTTTGGTGAGTGTAATTCTCCAGCAGAAATGCAATGGCTCAGATTCTAGTTAACTTCTCCCACAAAGTTTTTATATCCACAGGTTTGCACTTTTTACTTTATGCCAATGAACCTGACATTTAAAGTCATTCATATTTTACCATGAAGATATAATGCCAAGCTGCAGATGTGCTCCATCTGAGAGTCACGTAACATTGTATATCGAGAAAACGAGTGAGACTTGGACCTTGACACTCTAAGTAGCTTCCCACACCTCCAATTCTAATTAATGACTGTCTTATAAAATGCCTAAAATCACATATGTTAAAATTGTATTCATGTCTCGTTCTTTGCTGCTGTCTGCGAGGAATAAAAATTAGAAGCAAAGGTTATTAGCACCCTAAAACCAAGTAGGAAGGAGCTTGACAAAGTGTGTAAATCTGCAGAGTCTTGGTAAAACAAGTTCTCCTTCCAAGCACAACCTTGATCCATTTGATTTTTTTAATGAAGCTATTATTTAAAGGGGAACTAGTTTAAAACCGTGATCCTGGGTTTATGACGATGTCTTTGATACCAATTTTTGGTACAAACACTAAGTGAAAGGCAGAAGTCTATTCAACATTTTCTAATTCCTATTGTGTGTTTTCTCTGACCTACTGGCTTCATCTGCCAATCTCATGAAGGCACTTATGACCCAGCTTTTAGCCTGTGGCCTCTCTCAACTGGCCCAGTAATTACCCATAATCACCCAGGGCTGTTTTAGTTCAACTTGCTGTGTGCAAGAGGTCACAAGAGATCAGAGGGACAGACGTGGTTTTGCTCACCAGGTTTGTACCGACTTGATCCTCAAAGTGTCAAAGTTTGTGGACAGATTGATTATGCATTCATTCTATTAACAAACTGATTGATTGCCAGTGATCAGGACAGTTTTTTGAGTCAGTAAGAGGTTGGTTCAGGACTTTAGCCACTGTAAACATTTGTGCTTCTCATCTAAATGTAAGAGAAAATTGCAAAACAACTCTTGGAGTTTCTGCACACTGTGAGAGCATTCTAATGATTATCTTTAAGGGTGTGAAATGCTAAATCAGCAGCCATAAATGTCAAAAAAGCAATACTCCCTGCACTGTTATTGTGCATTACTGTCTCCTGTGTAAAGATTATGTAACTACTTTCTGTGGAGAAGCATAAAAACAATGCACCGTGCTGCACAACCATAATCAGGCTTTAAAACATCCAAAGAGATGGGGTGGCTGCATATAAAGGTCTGCAGATAAGGTTTAGTTGATATAAAGAGAAGAGGGTGAGTAAATTAAAGTCAGACTTGGCTGCTTTACACAATTAGGAGTTTACTTTTAGCCCAGAACACATCACACAGTATGAAGTTAACTTTTTTCCCAAGTTGGTATTATATTTAGAATAAAGGCAAACTATGGAGCCACTAATTTAGAGTTATTGGGTGTTTACTGTAAAAGTTGGCGCCATGTTAGCTTTCTCCTCACACCTCCACGATCACAGCCCCATCCCATAATAGCATGCACCCACACTGTTTGGAGACGCGAACGCAGATCTAAGCACCAGAGTCTTGATGATATCACACATTCAGTCTATGGATTTCTGCCTGCTGTTACCAAGCACGCAAACCCACTGCTTCTTTTGAAGATGGCACATTACAGATGTCCATTAGGGTTCCAAATACCCCTGCAATTGTTTTCTTCAGGCTTTTTTACAGCTTCTCTCCTGCTGCCAAAACGCCATACAGAGACATCAAAGAGCCCGAGCCACCAGATTCAGTGGATAGATGTCACATCTCGACCACAACTCAACCAAAAGAGCACAACTGCACCGATCAGCCAGATGGTGGCTTTAACATGCAACTTAATGTTTCAGACAATCACTGTTGACCCATATGGCAAAGAACAAGAAAATCGCTCGGATAAATGTTGGCAAAGTGCATTTCTGCAAAACCCAGACAGGTTGAAACATTACATTTCTTTATGTTGCAACTTGAAATCTTTTTTGGTGTCAGTTTTATGTAGTGGCAATACCCATCTGTTTAGGATTAGACATAACACTTGGTTAGCGTGTGGAAAAGAAATGTTTAGGCCTACATTGTTCCGTCATGGCACAGCTCGATATTGTCCCAGCGTCAGTGGTTTCATGCTCACTTTCATATGTTAGAGCGCTGCCTTACACAGTGGTCTCTCGCATCCCTTTTGTAAAAATGTATAATACCAACATTTTATTTGGGGACTCAGTTGCACTGAATGGGTTTCTTTGTTTCACACAGTTGTTAAAACTACTGGTTGTGAAGTATCACAACTACACACAACAACTGAACTTCACTCAATTGTTCGTTTTTGACAATAAAGATGACAGTACACTCCTGCACAGGAGTCTGAGGCACCATTAAATGTAACCCCAAAGTTAACATCTAACATCTTCAGTATTCCAGAGAAACAACATGAATAATCCACAATGAAATCTCACAAACAGAGAGCAAAGATGCAACATTAAGTATTACAACACTCAACACCCCATATATATTTCTACAGTGACATCGAAGTAAGGCCACATTTGCTCATGCTGTGTTGTGACGAACTGGCAATTTTCCAAATGTAGATATTCGAGGCATCTGTGTATAAATCATTGGTCTTGGAATACACTAAAGGAATCTTGCAGCTATTTTAGGCAGCTCAGCCCATTTGAATGTTCTCAGTGTCTTTGAAAAGTCAGATGAGCTGTTGATATCTCAAGGAAATGTGTTAAATGTTGTGGTACATTTTATTTTCTAACATGCTAAATTTGCCACAGCACATTTTAATTAACCTCTTGTACATCTAAATCTAAATAACACAGTTCAGCTTCAAAATAGTTGTGAGAACTAACTTGAGATTTACTTTTCCTTGTATAAGATTTACAGAGATTTTCCTTCCTGGCCCAGTATCTAATTGTTTTCAGTGCAATAACTGATTACATTAATATCACAACCTACAGGTGGTTTGATATTTTCAAAAATCAAATCTGAATTTGATATTTTCATGAGCTATACCACATTTATCAAACCTGGTAAGTACGACGAAAGCACATAGTGTCTGAGAGATTTATATAAAAGTTACTCTTAAATTATAAGGACATTATTTTAATTCTGTAACTAGAACAAGACATCTTTCATCTCCTTTTTCCTCACAACAGATACGATGTAAGGACTTAACTGTTTCACATATTGCATTCTAAAGGGTCTTAACCTTCTGTATCTAAACAACCCAGTCATCAGTTTGTTGCAATCCCAATTATTTATTTTAATGACAAAATGTATGAGTGCAGGAAAACACATTTCTGAAGAAGTGTGGCATCATCAATAGAGGACATCTGTAGTCAACAGTCCATACACGAATACAAACGAATACAGAATGTTTTGTTTGTCTCGGTTCAGTGGGTCATTACTCTGTAAGCGCTCTAAATTCCAACACAACAGCTTAACAGAATGAGAAAAACAGCACCACAAACTACCAAATCAACACGGGGAGGCAGATGTGGCTGCATTCCCCTTGTCGCTTTGACAAAAACAGTAATAACGAGCATCACTGTAAATAATAAGAAAACAACGGCACAGGCGAGAGAAAGTCGCCCACAGGAGAACCTCAATGACTAAATAAACAAGAAGGATGGAGAGAGATAAGAAAACAACTACCACTGGGACATGGTTGGAGAGCTGAGTGTGTGTTTACATGTCAGATCACATGTGTATTTTGTTTTTAGCTCATTTGCCCATGCATGCATAGAATATGTCTACAGCATTATCCCTCTATATATAACGTACATTTGATTAAAAATTGACAGGAGACAAAGTTCATTTTGCCTGTAAATGTAAGCAGAGGCTCTGCTCACTGTTGGCCATTTGTATGCAAATCAGCATTGCTGTAATTAATTATTTCAGGTGTAATGAAAACCAGGCTGTAAATTGACATTTCTGTGACCTTAAAGATAGAGAGCGCCTTATTTGCAAACAAATTATTACTCGATCAATTTTAATGGTGAGCAGTGTGTTTATGTGCGGGGGCATTTCAGGTGATTTTTAAAGAAAAGATAAGGCAGGTATGTTTTGTATGATGACAACAGGATGAGTCAGTATTTATATAAAATAAAAAAAAAACAGGGCTGTCAATCATTTTTTCAATAAGTCGTATGATATTGGTGTTTGGGAAAGTTTCTAATCTCTATTATTTTTCTGTTTGGCAGTGAGCTTCTCTTATTGTCTCTCCTGTGGCCTCCCTCACCTTCAGTTTCTCCCTCCCTCCCTCGGTCTTTCATGTATTCGCTCACAGATTTCTCTTAGATTGCTTGCATATTGAAAAGTGTTGAAAAAGCCTGAACTGTTTTTTTTTTTAAAAAATGCTTTTACGAATATGACAGTGAATACAGACTGACTTTAAACTGTTCCATTTTGGCTGAGGGGGTCTAAATTTGGGTGTTAAATCTAATCTTGCCCTTCGTTCTCTCAGTCAGCTGTTTCTTGAAAAAACATCCTGCACTGCAGTAGCCCTGAAGCAAAAAAGAGCATTTGTAAGCATTATGATGCTTGTTACTCTACTTTATGACTCACTTTCAGACTGTGGGGATGCATGTTCACTTGTTTGTCTGCCTTTTTCTGAAACATTGTTGTGTAGATCTGTGGGAAAGGAATAAATCACTGCCAGGAATGTGTACCGCAACACAATGTTCGTGTTTACATGCATGTATGCACGCATGAGAAAGGCGACCCTCAGGAAAAACAGAAGAAACTGAAAAATTAGATTCAATGAAATGATCTAGTTAGATAACATCACGTGCATTTTATTCTCCTTCAGCTCATTTCAAAGTCTAGCATGCTAACACACTGTGTAAAGATGAATAGCTGCACATCTGTCGACAGGTTGTGCAGCAACGTCCTGATCCTTCTTTGTCTGCTTGAGATATTGATGTCACATTTTCACATGACGCCGACTTCCTCACACCCCCCTGACTGACGAAACAGACCTGCAAAGGCTGCATTGATGACAAGAGCTGTGATAATGTAAAGTGCACATCTGTGAATGGCAGGTGATGAAATGTGGGCAGAAATGGGAGATTCTGTTTTCAGGTATTACTGAAAAATATCCCATACTGTACCTGTCACACTAATATCCGATATTCAGCACCATTCAGGTAGATCTTTTTACCTTCCATAGCAGGGAAAGCACAGGTGTAATAATCAAAATAATAATGGCTTTAATTGTCCATACCAGTGAGCCAGCATGTGCAGGTTGCTGAATCAAAATGAATTCCAGCACCATTAGCATTCCTAATTAGGCCTCTGCTTCTCTTGTTGTAACACATCAAACCGGGAAAAAGGTCCTGCCAAACTGCAGCAATCTGCGATTTACCTCTGTTGTGTTTGCGCTCCAACAAACAGTGAAAAAACACCCTCAACACCTGAATGTTCTCTATATCTGTTTGTGCAGTCAGGTGCACAACAGCAGTATTTTCCAACTTGTTTTCTGTATGGGGGGTTTTCTGTTCGGTTTTCTCTCCTTTTCTTTGTTGTGAATGCACCCAGCAGATGCTAAAAGCTTTGAGTTAAATTGTTCTAAATTTAGTGTCTTACTACCTACTTTATTTGTATTTTGTCACCGTATTCTGCTGTATTCTACAGCCCTAAAAATCGAAATTAGAAACATTTCTAAGAGTCCAAGCAAAGTAACTCATTTTGGAGCCAAAAATAGAACTAACTGTGAAAGATTTTTTTTTCAGCATAGATCATTTCTATGAGGTGTCCAAAACAACATACTAAAAGTACTAAGAAATTCTAGTTGAGGAAATATGTTTGATTCTCATAAATCCAAGATGTGTGCCAGTGAGGCCAGACAACAATACACCCCAATGGGGCTATTTTTTTTCCTTTACTCCTGTCAAAATAAAACTTGATACAATGAAAGTATCTATGAAAAAGTAACATTTTTGTTTTACAAGTTTCTTGGAAAAATCTTACCTAATGTCCTATCCCCACAGATAACATCAGAAGAAAGTCAGAATAGTAGATTTGCCGTCACTGTTCAAGTATGAACTCTGCAGTCACCCGCCTGCTTTGTTTGAATCATCCTACCTCCCCCTACAGGCAAACAAGGCAATTCTTGCTGATGTCCTCTGGAAATCTGTTGAGCAGCAGCAAAGACCCAGCAGTGATGTCCAGCATGTCCTTGATGAGGGTGCATTTCTACATCATCTACCATGGCCACAAGGGTCCAGTTATGACAGTGTGTGTGAAATGTATGTCAGATATGTCACACAGAAATATGGTACGGCTACTGTCATAGTCTTTGGTGGCTACAAATAAGAGCCAACAATAAAAGACGCCACTCAATTGCGTCGAACAGGTTTTACTCCCGGTGTGACTGTACACCTCTCTGGTGACATGATAACCCAATCCAAAAAGGACCAGTTCCTTAACAATAAGGAAAACAAACAGCGGTTCTTGGTTTATCTCAGTGATGAACTCGAGAGGGCTGGGTGTATCACAGACCACGCAAAGCATGACGCAGATGTGCTCATTGTCCAAACTGCCATTGACTCTGCCAGAACAAAAGACACAGTCTTAGCAGGTGATGACACAGACTTGTTAGTACTCTTGTTGCATCATGCTGGTCTGAATGTACAGGAGCTGTTTCTGGCACCAGAACCAAAGAAGGCAACAAAAACAAGACAGATATGGTGCATAAAGCAGACGAAGGAGTTACTGGCTCCCAAGGTGTGTGGCAATATCCTCTTTATCCATGCCATAAGGCTGTGATTCTACACATTCTACACATGTGGAAGGAGTTACAGTAATCTAGACGGGAGAAAATTAAGTTGTGAATTAGTTGTTGACAGGAATCTTTTGATTTTTGCTACATTTCGTAGCTGCAGGAAACAGGACTGGACAAGTTTTGTAACTTGAAGGTCAAATGTCATATGCTGGTCGAAGATGATACCCAGATTCTTAGCAGTGGGTTTGATGTTAGTATGTAGCGGTCCAATAAACTGATCAACAGCAGTGACAAATTTATCAAAGAGCCAAATGAAATGATTTCAGTTTTATTCAGATTTAAGTGGAGAAAATTAAGAGCCATCCAGTCTTTGGTGGCAGCCAAGAACTCATGGAGAGTGGACAGTTGTTTCAGGTTACTAGGTTTTGCAGGAAAGCAGATCTGTATATCATCTGTATAACAGTGGTATGACATGTACCAGCATGACATGTATGTCAAGACATTGTGACATTTTCACAGCCATCACTGTACATTGTGTACATTGTTAGTGCCAATTACCAGATGTATGCCTGCTCACACCAGTAGGCCATCGCCCTTGTTAACACCCCTGCGGTCACGTTCCTATCCAGAGGCTGACTCTAACCTGATAGAGAATGTGCAGCGTTTGTAGTTTATGGCACTGTGAGAAAACTTTGTGTGTGTGACGTGTCACTTCTCAGTCGGTCAAATTGGTGTACTCCCAATAAGGATTGTGACTCGAGTCCGACAGACATACACACACACACACACACACACACACACACACACGGAGAAGAGTCAGGGAAAAAGTGGACGGCAAATGCAGAGTTTTTAATCAAGGACTGACATGGTCCTTTTTCCCACTAGCCGTTTAAAGTTCAAATACAGCTCAAAGCACAGACTCAGAGCTGCCAGCATGCCTATAGACTCAGTCTTACTCTTACAGATGTAATGTCACATTTTATGTTGGCATTTAGGCTCAACTGGCACTGGTATAGCCAACTGCATGAGAACACAGAACAGAATGTCCAAGAGAAACTGTTTTTTCACTTGGAAATGCACAACAGTGTTCCTGTCTAGCAGCTGCTACGATGCTCTCAGCTACTCTTTAGCATTTATTAATAAAGCATTAGGGTTTAATGGCTCGAGGGAATCGAACCGATGGCCTTTTCTGTCACAACCGATGTGCTCCAGCATTCCAACCTACAGGACACTGACTCAAATCTCCAGGGAGGAAAGTAAAGAGCATTTCGAGGTCAAGGACCTGCAGCTCCTCTCTGTCTCATGGAATTGTCATGGATTAACCCTTTGCCCACTCTGTTTCTTCGCCCCTTTGTTTGTCTTCACTTCTTTTGCATGTTCTGCTAATCTCTCTAATATATATGGTTTAAAAGCATTTGCAATGACTTGTTCTATAACTAAGGTCCTCAGCCATTATCCCTAATGAGAAATGTATTAACGGCAACAGTGTCAAAGACACCAAATCCATATATAATGATTGCACCTGGAGCCTAAAGTGTTTTAGATTCTCTCTCAGAGATCAAACTAAAGCAGATTATAGCAGCCTGATCTTTATAGCAGACAACAGGAGACCTAATTATCAAAGTTAGAAAAGGCAACAGAATCAAATGGCAGCTCACATGGCAAAACATCCATGTCAAATTAGTTAACCAAATGTCCCCCCCCCGAGTAATTCATTAAGTGAATTTACAGGGCCATGCTTTGATTAAACTGTTTAATGGTCACAGGAGGAAATCATTGGAAATATTAATAATTATGATAATTAGCGCAGGGAGCTTGAGTCTTCACAGTGCATGGCACCAGTTGGCGCCCTGTATTGAAGCAACCCCTACAACAACTGATGTAAATCATTTTGTTAGAACTGATTTACTGTTCCCAGACAACGTATGTCTGTCCTACTTGTTATTATAAGTATATTATATATCATAAATACATCTGTCATCTTGTTATCAGGGAGTAGCTTACTATAGTTAATGCAGCAGTCAGGCCTTCCTCACTCAAAGCTGTACGCTACATGCATTGCTTGTTTTGTGCACTGAATAGCTACAGCTTGTACTGCATCCTCATGCAATATTGGGGACCAACTCAAGGTCCTCATTTATTATTTAGTTTTATATTTTTTTTTCACTTGCTCTCATTTCACATTTCATTTAACATTTATTCACATGTTAGCATTTTTGCATTTCCCGTTTCTTCATCTCAAAGTCAATGGGTATTTCTTATGGTCTGTGGTGACCACAAACTTAAGATGTTTATAAAGTTGGTCTACAACATAAAATACATCACTAAATTTCCCATGATTTAATTATAAAGCACTTACATTTCTTAAAAACCACTGGTTGCTAACAAGTGGCTAAATGTGACTACGGAAGTTGTTACGGACATTAAACGTCATCACGGAGACTCATCAACTCACTGTCCGTATTCACATTTATAAAAGTGTTGTTCATCTATGAAGATTATATTGCTGAACAAATCATGTATTATAAACGAATAAAAAAGCTAATTTGCAGCGATATTCCAAAATCCGAATTAAAAAATCCCATAGGCTTTTGTCAAGGAAATGGTTCACACTGCAGCTTCTGGCATCTGTGCATCCCTCCAATGCGTTTTTGTTTTTCATTTAAAAGTCTGGCTCTGAAAAATTTGACCCTTAAATAAATGTTTTTAATAACTTAGTTTTTATACCGAAGCCAAGTTCCTTAATTGTGTCTGGTTTTCCAGGCAGTCGATGGCACTGACAGTGTTTGGAAGGCTTTTAATCTCCTCTCCATTTTCTTATTATTTTTCTCGATTAACATAATTGGATTTTGAAGTTAACAGTTTGCCTTCACTTGACATTATCAGTTCTTGTTCTCACTCATGCACCCAACAAATCATCAGACCATCAGGATGTCAGCAGCCGACACTTGCCTGGGCGCTAATTAGACGCATGTCGACCGAGCCACAAATGTAGATTCCAGCTGAGGTGGGAATGTCTCTCTAACCTCCGTCATCTATTCAAAGCTTACACGCTGCCCTGTACTGTATGTCGTAAAGCAAGAGATTAGGCTGGAATAATGCATTGCCCCGGCAAACACCATACACAAGCCTTACAATTTGAGTGCACACACACACTCACAAACACACACACACACATTATGAGTTTGTCCACACACGAAAACACAAAAGATTGCTCTCCATGATAATATTGTGTATGAGGTGTGGTCAACAAGACAAATGATGTGTCTCAAGGTGTGTGTGTGTGTGTGTGTGTGTGTGTGTGTGTGTGTGTGTGTGTGTGTGTGTGTGTGTGTGTGTGTGTAAAAGACAGACAATGATGGATGTGTGCAGTTTTCATGTAAGCAAGATGAGTTGAGGAAATAAAGAACACATAAAAATGGCACTGACCAGCCATCCCATGGTGTTATTAATCACACCACGTCATGAGGAAGGACTGCTCACACATGGAAATGTCTGTCAAGTTTCTATCAATATCAATGCCATTGTTGATTCTGCCTATCAATCCAATTCCTTATCAATTCTCACATTGATTCCTGAGTTGTTCATTAAGTAGGGAAAAAGGGAGTTCTACACAGTCTTCTGCACCAAAAGCAAACATTTTATTTTTTTCCAAAATGATGTCTGCACAAGACTGTAAACATGAACATATTCAACTCAAACATACTGAACAACACCTTGACACCTTGCCTGCGTACGAGTGCTTACTTAGTGCTAACTTAGCACTCGTACGCAGGCGGTCAGGCACATGACATTCTTGGTACTTAATTCCATGCTGGGGGGACAAATGTTTTAGCATGCTGCTGGTATTTGCCCCCTTACACGACATTACAGCATTGCACTGATTACACACGGCAGAATTCTCATCTTGTTTGGTGAAATGCAGCCAGGCTTCAGATCGTTTCCTCCTCTCCATGATGCTGCCGCGCAGTTGAGCATGACGCAAATGTACCATGACGCAAAATTTAAGAAAAACCAGAAAACCTTGTGCAGGCAGGGAAATGAGAGAATTGTTAAGAAGAATTGATAACGCTGGAGGTGTACAATTGTGATGGAATTGGTCAGTTGAAATCGAGAACCAGTTCCAACTCAGAACCTGACAGCACCAGGGAGGTACAGTACGTGTGTGTTGTGTTATACTTATTATATTATACTAGACATTGTTATGTGTTTCGATTTATGTGTTTTCACTGCAGTTTCATCTGCAGTTTAAAAAGTGAAGGGAAGGATTCAAATCCCCTTCGACACGTTAAAAATCTCACCAGCTGGACTCCACAAAGCTCTTTTTTTATAATCCTTTTCCTCTTCCATTTACATGTCATGCATTTAAATTGTGCTAATCTGCAACAACCAAAAAATACTTTCTTTCTGACTGAGAGTACTCCAGGAAACTGATTAACTTTCTCAAGAACTTAAGCACCTCACTTGTGTTTCTATTTAAAAAAACGTATTTTGAGTTTACTTTCTTGATACAAGTCTTACTCCTCGCTTCTGTTCCTAGACATGTTTCAAGCTTTTGAACTGTGGAATACCTCTGAAGCAGTCATAGAGTCCTAATTTGTGCCCACGCCTCCATAATGTGTATTCCTTTAGGTCATAAGGGTTGACCGATCAAAAGAGTCAGAATGTATATTTCATCAATATAATCCACGTTGTGAATGGTGTCCTGTGAGGTCAGTTGCTCACTGTGTACCTGCTTCTGTCGGCAAACAAAAACATAACGTCTTTCAACAGGAGATATATATTCTGTTCTTCCTGCAGGCTGTTGTTGGGTGTGTTTGTTTCTGTTATGTCGGTGCCCACAGCATGAAATTGTCCCGAGCACTTGGAGTATTGCAAGGGTTCCCAGTTTGACGGGCCAGTTGGCTCTGCCAGGTTAGACAGAGCACAGATTTTGCAGTGAATTCGTCCAGGCCAAGTCCTGCTTCTGCGATTATTTGGGTGAAAGTAATGCAAACCAATTGTCACGCAATACTCTGCACATACAGTAGTATAGTTAAGAAATGTACTACTTTCAGTAGTAGTAACTTGTGATATGTAATCCTGATTCTTCTTACAAGGCACCCTTGATTAAGCTTTTATCAGTGTTTAAGGATCACATTGTGGTAGTTTTGGCTGCAGATCCTTCTAACATGTTACCTCACTGGTGCTTATTAAATCTTTCAGGCCTCACAGCAGCCCAAACTGTCTCCACTCTCCTCATTCCTTATGCGTTCCTATTGGTAGCGATCTAGTTTTGTGGCTGTCAGCAGAATCTGTGAAGGCTGACAGCAGTGATCTTAAATCACGCAGCTCTGGAAGCTTGTGCACGGCTACATTCAGGGCTGGAGTGCATGTGCAGTCCAGCCTCCCCATGGTCCCTCCCAGCAGCTATGAACTCACCATTACAGTGTCAAATGATTTCTGGGTATTAATCAGACTAAAACTACTCTGTTAACAAGTTTGAACACATGCTATTAATGCATCTAAAGTACAGGTCAGGACCAGTGGGTTTCCCTTCCTGAGCTTGCTTCTATTTTGTTTTTCAAAGTTTTAATTCAAACTTGTATGATGAAATAGTTCAACATTCTGAGAAATATAGAAACTTTTTTGTTTTCGTGCAGAGAGTTAGATGACTGAAAACAACTTTATCTCTTCATTAATTATGAAGCTTCAGCCAGCGGCAGGTTAGCTTAGCATAAGGACTCGAAGCTAGGCGAAACCATTGTTTTCCTCTTGTGTTTCCTGTTACTTGTGCTAAGCTAAGCTGGCTAAGCTTCTGGCTGCAGTTTCATATTTATTGTGCATGACAGCGAGGAGGCAATAAAAGTATTTCCAAAAATGCTAAACTATTCATAGCCCGTGGAAATGCATTTGTTAATTAAACTGTATGTTGGGGGAATACTGCATAACATTAAAATATTAATCATTCTTTTGAAATCTTCTCCCCTGCACTTCTCCCTCAAGGATCGTCACTTTTTATTGGAAAGTCAAAGTACTAATCATGTAAAAAGATTTTATATTTAATCTGTAAAGCTCTATTTGAATTCAAATTCTGCGGGCTGTGGAGTACACAACTGTAAGAAGGCTGTGACTTATACACCAGTAAAGGCTTTCCTAAAATGTCTGACACACTGCATGCCCTGTCGCCCAATCAGCAATAGTAGGCGACCGTGCTTATGCAAAATGGAGAAATCTAGCAAACGATGCTAAACAGATGAACAAGGCTGTCAGCCAGTTGTTAGTTTAATCCATTTCAATGTTAGCTCCTGTTGCTCTCTGTGAGGAGAGAGGCACTGAGACAAGAGACATCCTTCTGGACTGTTCAGGAAAATCTGTCCTTCACAAAGGAATACACAGTCCAGCAGCATTAAACAACTTTAACAAGTCATCCACAAGCTTGTATAGACGACCGAGAGATACAGAAAGTCTGAATTTTCATGTCATGTTACTTCAGTCACATATGAACAGTAAAAATTGTAAAATGAATGTAAATTGCTACATTGTGACATAAGAAGCACAGAGACCTCTTAGAGAATTTTTAATAGAAAAGACTGTTACAGTCTAGTGTTACTTCAGACATGGCGGTTGTATGACACATAGTGTATCGCATCCTTCCCCCCCTCAAAAGCTGATCATCGCAGATAGATAACAGCCAACAGCATAGTTACACTGATGGGAGCCCGCACTTGAGATTCACAACAGTCTCAACCGATTTTGTGTCAGGCTTCTACTAAGCATGAAAGAAGAGGATATCATGCTGATGCACGTGATTACCAAGCAAATAGGGGTTATTCAGCGATTAGACATTAAACTCGCATTTGTTCAAGTGCTGTGGAGGGATGAGCTGACAGCTCCCTCCATCCCTCCAGTCGCAGCACACTATGCTGTATTGAGCCATAAAAGGAGGAGTGTAACTTGTGGGGAAAAGGCTTTTTAAAAGTTTTTTGGGGCAAATTCATTCAACATTCAACATCTTTTTAAACATTTGACTTGGACTTGTGTACATGCATTTTTTTTTTTCTTGTGGCCAAGATGGCTGCAATGTGACAAGACTAGACGAGAAAAAAGATAGAGCTCCTTTAAGGAAGACATTTGTTGTCAACAACATAGTTGGAGTTGGAGGGTTGTTTTGTTAAACTGAAGGCCATACAGGCCTTACAGAAACATTATCCTGTCACTCGCAAATTAATAAATTGTTAATTCTATAAAGAATTTCATGAAAGCTGTCTGAGTTAATATGAACAAATTTCAAATGAAGAGTGTATGAGTTATATGTGATTTGAAGCCATCAGTCACTGTAGCTTGTAGTTGCAGTCACCTTCCCCTGGCTGTAATGCAGCCTGGCTCCACCTCCAACCTCTAGCCTGCAGTAAAAGGGCTTCTCAACAGAAAAGAGGGCGATCAACACATTTTGCAATTTAAGTACATGGACAGCAGAAAGATACATTCCTTCTCCCTGTAGCCTAATGTACTGTAACTGAACATAAATCCATCTTTACAGTATGTATGTACATCAGGGTTTTTTCAATGAGCCTCAGTGAATGGCAGACACTCACTAACCCACCAGTGACCCTCCATTTCTGAGCACAGTGGCACACTTTGACCTTTTCACTCAATCAAAGCCTTCCTCCTCCGATCCCCCCTCGGCTCCCCCTTCTCTTCCTCTTCCTTTTGCTGCCGCATTCAAAGCTGGAGTGGCACTCCAGAAGCGGCCGGAATAACCCTGCGCTTGTGGATGAATATTTTACAGCGTGGAGTTTTTTGAAAAGCACAGCCTGCAAACCATTCATCTTTTTTTTTCCTTCTCACACTGAGCTAATGGAGTGCACGGCTGTTGATAATACCGGGTCACTGGGGAAATAAAGGAAATAAAGTTATAGGTGTTTTCTGTGAAGACGCCACACAGGGGCTTAGCATTTCTCCGACTAAGCATTTCCTCTGAGGGAAAATGTATTATGTAAAAATAAGGGGGAGATAAAACACAATTAACTTCTTACATATTCATTTAACTGTGTAAAAAGTTGTGAGTACAGTGAATTCTTTAGTAGTTTTTTTTCCAGTAATATCTTTATTTGAAGTCCAGGTTTCAGCCCTGTGATGTGATCCTGTTGAGACGCTGTCACTGCAGGTCTCTGATGCATATGATTATGTAATTTGGTCAGGGAATCGCGAGGATGGGAACGTGCAAAGTACAATACACGGTGGAGCTGTTTGATATGCTGCACTCGCAAATTTCCTTCCAGACTCACACGCACAGAAACCCACAAAGGATATTACATGTCTTGTATGAAACGACAAAAGACAATAAAAGAGTGTGACTTGAATGCAAGGTGACTCATGTGGGAATACACACGCATACACACACACACAAATGTGCATACATAATGAATTGGTGTTGGATCCATCCGAGAGTTGACAAAACAAGCTGGGGTTGATTGCTGTAAATGAGCAGAGAATGAAAAGCGTAAAATTAATTTTGCATCATCTACACCCAAGGGATGGGAATGAGAGAGTCGGTAAAGGCAGAGAAGTGTGGTTAAGAGAGGAGCTGCGGCAATCGCAAATGGCTCTTTCTGCCTCACTTGCTTTTTTGTCTCTCTCTTGTCTTTTTTCATTCTGGATCCGTTCTCCCTTTTTTCTCCATCTCTAAATTGTATCCAATTTTGCAGTTATTTGGTTGCACCCTTTATTATCTCTGTGTTGGAGATCCATTCATCCATCGCTCACATTTGCACAATTGCACACACAAACCGCATAACTGTTCAGCATACGATTTATGTGAACTCAGCACGATTAAAGCTCAGTAGAGACCCGGTGTTGAGGGACTTGGGTGGGGAGGGGGGTGCTGAAAGAAGAGATTTCGGAGCTGAGAAATGGGTGAGAGGCACACCGTGGCACGCTTTCATTTTCCCTCATATCATGGTTGTTATATTTATGCTCAGAATAATTCTAAATCTGTATTCAAAAACTTTTTATTGGGTCTTGAAAACATCCACTAACAATTGAGTGAGCCCAGCAGCTGAAAGACTGGTCAGTGGTTCCAATCAAAGTGACAATCAATATTTTTTTTCATACATAAGTTACTGATTGTGATTCCTTGAAAGGCAGGGGATGACATGGGATGTTTGAGGGGCAGGGGTGAACCAGCTGTATGCTCTGGGGCAGCAGTGCAGAGAGTTGTGAAGAGAAGGCACGTTTCCACCAGAATGGCACCCCAGAGGGCACTGTACCCCTATGTCTACCAAGGGGCATACAAGGGTGTTACAGTGTTTTCTGAACATGGGGAACCCTCACACCCTGTGATGTCAGTTCATAAGTCTGAACGGTTTCAGTTCTCTCCCATAGCATTGTTTCCAGCTGCGTTAGGCAGCAGTTTTCTGTTAAAAAGCCCTGAACGTCCAAAGTACGCTACTTGACTTACTTAAAATGGTGGACAGACAAAGTTAGCAAGTAGCTAGTGAACATCATGGAGCTTTAACAGCCAGACGTTTTCTCTCAGGAGTTGGTGGAGACAGCAAAAGAATTGGTGTACACGGTTTACATAGACTGGACTTGCTGCTGTCATTTCATCTTTAATTACTGGTATAATTTCCATTTTTATTCCTATTCCAATTCTCCTATTCCCTCTGTCCAATTATTATTTTTAAATCCTCTGTCAAATGGTACCTCCTTCTTTCTTTGTTCTGCTGCAGCAATTGCATAACCCCTCTGGGAATCAATAAACACCTCTCTTACCTTATTCTAAACTCATCAAGTGACCAGAGACGTGACTTCAAATCAATGCTAATGTAGCCTCATACTGTATCTGTGGGATGTTTGAATAGGCAGCTGTTTACTATCATCAATATCTGCCAAAAAGGGGATCATTTGTCAGTGCTGCATTCAGTGTCAGCTTGTTTCTCCTGACCTCAACTGGCAAAAAATGACGTGTTGATATAAAATAAAAATAAAATAACCATTGATTGTGCATCAGCGTGACCTGTGTCTCACCTCCGATTTCTGCACAGTACCATTCTCACCGTGATGTACAAAACATGGACCAAAAAGACCGGTGACAGTCCAGTACGGGGTGCATCGGTCCTGACAGGCAGATGACATTTTCGTCATAATAACATAGAGCCACTGTCATCTGTACAACCTGACATGACACCTGCCGCAAGCAAAAGCCACCTGAGCCTTAACAGACCACAGTGAACAAAGTGATAATGTTGGCTGGTTTTGTGAGGAGACTGAACTATAACCGAGCCATTAACAGCACATTCGGAGAACAGCATTTGTTGTTCATAAGATCTAAATATAAATCTAAAATGCTCACGTTAAAAAACATGTCTGTGAGCATGTGTTTCTGAGGACAAGCACAACTCAGCCAGGTAGCCATGTTGGGTTGGCAAGCGTCATGGTGCTCACCACGTTCTACCTGTATGGTTCAGAGGGAGAGAACAGCAGGTACAGATGGCCAGTGGGAGTACATGGCACTGAGCTGCACATACACACACACACATGCACACAAACCATAGGGCTGATCCAGGCGATAAGCTCCAGACAATAATTTTCTTAGATTTATCCTCAGATCCCAGCTCAGTAATTCCACTGTGAACAGGGACGCATTGAGTTAGAGGTAATAAACATGTAAATCATGGTGTGTCCTTTTTAATATAAAGTGACAGAAGTTATTACAAGTGCTCGTTTCTTTACATGCCCTTGCATTATGATGAGCAGCATCAATGTCCTGATATAAAATGAGAATTATGCATACTGATAAATGGCAAAGACATCCAATAACATATGAAGTGCCGAGTCACAAAAATGTCAACGTAATAACGGGTGTCATTAACATTGCATGCATGTCAAAGGCAGATCAGAATGACCTAACTTCCTCAATCACAATGTAATTATGAAGACAATTTAGTAAGATACAAGCGTAATTTTAAGGAGAAAGGGTTGCTCGAGGCAAAGCTTTCACACGCAGGCGGTCTCCACCCACCCACACCATCAGCTTCATCATCTCACTCGAGTGAATTTTTTAGGACTCATCAAAGGGGAAAGCACTGCGAAGCCACACGCACACTGTGCCAAGAAATCATGTAAATGAATGAGATGAGGAGAAGACCTTAACAGACCTCTGCGGCCCGCTCCTCATCTCTTCTTGAAGCTAGAGACTCAAGGCTACGTTAGCCAGAAAGAGGAGGCATATGTGCATTAAAAAAGACAATATCTCTGTTGCAACCATTGTTATACTTGCTTAAACTGCCCATCATGAGTTCAACAGTTTTATACTGTAGGAGTGCAACACTAAGTTGGTCGGAGTACCGCTCACGTTTTTGGTATAATATTACTGCCAGGAGTGTAATGTAGCTGGAGAAGTTGCCCACACCTCTACAGATTCACATTCATTCTCTCTTTCAAGTCTTTCTAAACAGTGTCCTGCTCAAATGTCATAAAAGTCCTCCAGCTCTGAGACAAAACCTGCACCTTTGGTGATTTGACTAAAACATCTATTAGCTTGTCAGAGGTAGAGCACTACTATGCTCGGTATAAAAGCTGAACCATGTACTATGAAGAGTCAGTTTCCATAATTATTAATAATTAGTTATTATTTTCAATTATTTTCCCCTGTGACCATAAGACCCCTTAATCAAAACATGGCCACATTAACTCACTTAATTAATTTCTCTGGGGTGAAATTTGGTGAACCAATTTGACATGGTTGTTTAGCAATGTGAGCTGCCATCTGATTTTGTTGGATTATTTAGCCTTTATTAGATGCTAATGAGGTCTCCTGTTGTCTGATCTCAAGATCAGGCTGCTTTAATCTGCTTTAGTTTGATCCCAGAGAGAGAGAGAGACTGAATCACTTTTGGCAGCAGCTACAGTCATTATTTGGTGCAGCAATTATACAGGAATCGATTTAATGGGCATTTATTTACAGTACACACAGTTATTAAGATGAAGGACAGAAGTACACTGGAATGAATTGATGCTTTTACAACATTCAGTCACTGCAGTGCTCCCTTGTTTATTTCCTCAATCTGTTACACGACATGACCTTTGACAGAGTATCCTCTGTGTCTTATAAATATGAGCTGCAGAGCATTGGGGGAAAAAATTCAATTCATGTAGTCCACATGTCCTCTCTCTTTAACTCTGCCCTTCAACTCTTCCTTCCCTCCTTCACTGTAACTTTGTTTATTACACTGTCAGTTTGCATGTTACAGTGCCTAAAGAAACACATCTCTTGATCAGTCACACATGCTTTTGTATCAAAAGATCATAGATTATATTTATTCCTTGGAGCTTTAGGTCCAAATAATCCTCCACCAAGGCCTCCTCCACCGCTGGCATCAATGTCCCCTAGCATCTCTTTAAACAGGAGAAACTTCTGTGTGCCACAGGGGAATCACAGTCTCATCAAACCACCGCATGTGCGTAAATTAACATACCAAGCTATTTGAAGCTGGTAAAAGTCAGGTAGACTACAGGAGCTGCTGTAGCCCTTTTTTGATTTTATGTGTAATAACCATGATGCATCTGTGCTGCATTTGTGAAATGGATATGAAAAGTATCTATGTCCACTAATGGGTCATATTGATTGGTGAAAACCTCTGTCCATAAACAACAAGAACATGCTCAGATATACAGACCATTATATGTGCAGCGTTCACACCTGCAACAGTACTGGTACACAAACACATCAAGCTCATACATCAGTTAGCATTTAATAAAATATGTTTAAAAAAGGGATCTAAAGTGTCACTTTCTTTTTCAATAGATACTGAACACATACTGTGTGACTGCCAGCCCTGTAGGTCTCTCAATCAAAACCATATCAAAAGATGGTGTTTCATGGGTTGTGAACTAGTGCGGGATCAGAGTTCTTGGAGTCACTGCTGAACAACCACCATTGCAGATGAAAATATAACTGACATTGACAACTAAACGAAACAGATCTTTACTCTGGATAAAGATTTTTCAGGGTTGGAACATTGTTGAAGAAATTTGGGATGATGCAAGCACACAACTCTACAATATATTAAACATGGTTCAAGTCCTTTTTGGACATTTGAATGTGGAACTGTTGCATATTGTGCTTTTGAAATTACTTGCTGAAGCATTGCATCCTTGCACTCTACATATAAGAAAGAAAAAAAAGAAAAAAAAACTTTCATTAGATTCAGAATGACTGGCAGTGTAAAATTTTCTGTCTCTCCGTGATGATAACAGGAATTTATCTTGAAGGACATGATCGCTGTCTGACATTCTGTGATGTGTGATGACTGGAACCCCAGTCCATTGTATACTGAAAGTATTTAACAAGGTTTTGTCCTCATACAAACAGTCAGCAGAAAGCCTGCAAACTCCCCTCCAGTTAATTAGAAACTGAAGAAGCCTCTTGGATGAGCGGTGAAACGTCTACAAGACATGTCCAGTTGCCTACTATACAGCACTTAGAGGTACCATGACCTGGATGACTGAGAATCTTCATCAGCACTAAGTGGCTGCAGCAGCAAAACAACTAAAATACCTTTACCATAACCATAACTATGAGACTCTTCAGGCCCTCCATAGTACTACAATCAAGCTAGTGAAACACAAACTGAAACATAAAGTTGATTTAATTCTCTTCCTATCATGCATTTAAACATTTGACATCGTGGGTGGGTGTTTTGTGTGTATTAGATCTCTTGGTCTTTTTGCATTAACACATTTACATACTGATACACTGCTGCGATAACCAGAAACAAAACTCTGAACACACGACAACATAATAGCTTATATTCATGTCAAGTCCAAGACAATCCATGTGTGCAGCTTGGATGCACACATACACAGGCACTGCATTTACTGTATCTTCCTGGTTTACAGCTGCGTCTATTCATCTACAGTCGGGTCATACTGCTGCTTATAGAAAACATCAAAAACACCCCAAGTACCCAGAGCAATCATTTAACCACCAGCGACACAACAACAAAGGAAGTTTCCATGCCCTAATTATTGCGTAGTGCGGTGTATGTTCTGAAATGGCGCTTTTAGTTATGATTCCTGCTTTTATTTCAAAGGGGACCACTGGGACTGCACTTTGAGGAGCGCTGAGTTAAAATATTGTTTTTACATACTGTAGGTGACTTAGACTGTTGTGTGATTTAACAATGAGCATGGTTTAGTAAAGTTTAGTAGTGTTTAGGGTTAGGGTTAAATGGATAGATAGATCTACAACATTGTCACAAGGTGGTTTAAAGGGGAAACTATGCATAAAGGAGGGTGGACGCAAATGCAGTTACTCATGGAACGGGAGGCAGGATTGGGGAAACATAAAGCGAGCTTTTATTTTACAAAAGCTGAATTCCACAAAAAAACCGAGGGGCAAGAAACAAAATAAGTCCAAAGACCAAAAACCAAAGTAGCAAAGAAAACAGTACAAGAATGCATGAAGAAAAAGGTTAAGTAGAAATCAAACAAATGCAAAATGCAAGAACTCAAGATCCAAAAAACACATACCATAGGGAGACTGGAAGAACATGGACAGGAACATGGATCAAGGCAGACGCAGACAGAGACCGACAGAACACAATGACTTAACAAGGAGTGAAGGGAACACAGAGACTAAATACACAGACATTGATGAACAGACGAGGAGTAGGTGAGGAGGGAGGAGGCCAGGTGAGGTAATGAGGGGGAGGAGCGCAGAGGAGAAAACCAGGAAGGGAACAAGACTGACAGACAGAGGGAAGACCACAGGAAAATGTACAGGGAGAACTTAAAGGCACATGGGGCATAAAAAATCAAAACATAACACAACACAAAAACAGGAATCGTGACAAACATTACCAATGATCAGATGTTTAATTGTAAAAATGTCATTTGACAGTTATCAAAGATTAATGTGTCCAGATGTCCTGGTTGTATTTCACTTCTTGCAGTGATGAATGAATAATTGCTGCCAAGCGTCGGTTCTCAGTTGGTTTAATGGTGTTCGCCTACTTATGAATACTCAGCAGCATTGAAAGCTGAGTGTCTGCCAACTGTCATAAATATAGATGGAAGTGTGAATGGTTTTTTATGATTTAATGTCACTATAATGTTTTGGTCCACAGCAAATCTTCTTTCATGCACCAAATAGCACTGTGTGTAATGTTAAACAATGTGTTTTTCCAAGGGTTTAAGACTTCTTGGAATAAACTGTGAGTCAGTCACCTCATGAGACAAACTTTGTACAAAGTAGAGCAAGAACAAACAATAGTGAGACGTAATGGGTGAAACTGAAAGAGAACAAATTGGGTATTGTCTGCTTTTACTGTTGCATATAGCAGTTTGCCTATGGAATAGAGCAGAACCCAACTGTGTGCTTTCATGTTATTTGCAGAGGGCTGCTCATTGCTTCAGGGCTAACACATGGCTACATTACAGCACACTGGTGACACAGAGTCACAGTGCCGTGTTAGTTATGCTCAGCATGCTAAGTCGCCGAGATTTAACAAGAAAGAACGCAAATGATTACAGAAACAGGCTGTGGGTGGAATATCATGTTGTTGTCTCTGCAGTAAATATGTAAATGCACACACATATATCAGGCTGAACATTTGGCTGTATTTGTCAACAAAATGACTGCAAATCTGGTCAATGATCAACCACCACTATCAGAAATAGATTTAGAGTATTCTATGATTCTTGATTACACAGTTAGAAGCCCAACATTATCGGGAGATTTTCCATGTGTACGCATGTTACTCAAAGGGAACACCAGCACTTTGGTATTACAGTTTAACTTGAGGTGGCTGAAAGAATACAAGTTTAAAGACAGAATGTAAAGAATATCCTTAAAAAAACAACAATGTATAGACAATCTTCTCTTATGACCAACTGAACATGTGCAGTGGTGTCTGAATTTGCAGAGGCCCTGCCCTCTGCATGTATTTCCTTATTTTGCTGTGTTCATGAGGTCTCTAGACATCAGCCTTTGTCTAGCCCCCGGCCAGTAACAGCATACAGCAGTGCTGCACTGGTCATCTCTGATGCCAACCATCTGAATCAATTATTTTCTCCTATTTAGAGATCCACGTCTGCATGGATGTTTCACTCCACCTCTACAGGTCCCTGTAGGCTATATTGTCTTTTACATTATGTCAAACAGTTCACCAGGTTATCTCTTTATTGTGTGTGTTGATGTGTTAGTATTTCCTTTAATGATTAGAGAGGCTGCTTCTAATATTTTTTTAATATTCCCATGCACATGGAGGATGGCTGCTTTCCTCAAAACAATTTAGCTGTATGTAAATCATAATTTCATGATGTGTCATTTCACCTTATTATTTATCAGATCAGTAATTTGTATTACCAAGCCCGCATTTCTGTGATCCGTGCATTATCACTCGCCTACACATTCTGCCTTTGAGAACAAAATGAAAATGGATGAGGCAAAGGCTGACATATTCTCACTTTAATTCCTGAGGTGAATCAAGCTTTTGTCAAACTCCACGCCACCAGTTTGTAATGCATGTTTTTTATATTGTGAACAAGTGCAAGCTAATGCAGCAAGAGATGAGGTTTCTCGCATAGGAGACCAATTTCAGACCAATTTCAGGCCGATTTCACCCTGCAGCCGCTAGCTGTCACTGCATTGGGTATGCAGCTCCATTTTCTCTCGGCCCTGGCAGATCTCTGTGCAGCTTCCACCGGTCTCAGGTGCACAGAATGACTGCTGATGACTTTGTTGTAGAGTTGCCAACTTCCAGTTGTAGATATACAGAATGGCCACAGATGGATAGTGGAAGGGTTGTTGATGAAGCATGCTTTGTTTAGTAACAGTAATTCTGTTTGATTGTGCGAGGGACAGATCAAACCTGACTGAACCCAAAAATTCACCGTTGCTTTCAAGCGTCTCCTAATGATGTGTAAACTGATATTTCTGCGTAACTTCAGCAGAGTGCCCCTTTAAGCCAGGAAATATCCTGATCTAACAGGGGGAAAAAATGTATTCTACACTCCACAGAAACAACCTGCACACCCTGTAGGAAGCCCAGCATGTGACAGGTCTACCCGTCCTCTCTTTGAACAAGGTCACCCACTGCTGAGCTGCCTTCATTTTCTCGTCCTTTACCTCCTTCACCCTTGTTGTTTGTCCCTCTCACTTTCTGTCTCTTTGCAACATTATGCTCGGTGATGGCCCTGCTGCTTATGAATTAAAGATGGCACTCTCTCCTCACTCCAACTGTAGTCCACACGATCTTTGACATTTCCCACACACTTCATACAAGAACTCTCCCACACACAATCAAAACGCAATTCTCCAGACACCTTAGCATCTAAATGATCACTTCCTCTACCGCAATAGATGGGTAACTGAAATAGCATCTAATGTTCATTGAGACGACATCTATAAGAAATAAACTGAGAAATTCAATTGTATGAGCTTTTGAAAGAGCTGAGTTTTTGTTTTTTTCAACAGCAGTGCGCATATTTGCACAGTAGAGCAAATGAATGAGCTGAACGAATACTTCGAGCTAGTCTTTGAAATGAAATGGCGTGATAAGTTTTTCAATAAGATCTGTTTTCAGACCGAAGCTGCGCTGCAGCATGAAAATGGATTGGACTCCTTCCAGACAACACTCTATCTCTCTTCCTCGTCTTGCTCTTTAAACCTCCCTCAACTTTCCCTTCATCCTGTGCTTCTCAGAGACTTTTATCACATTCATCATGAGATTACAACTCAACAGCAACTCATAATGAATGTAGAGAGAGAGAAGAGAATGTTCTCTGTATGATCGCCATCCTCATCTCATGAAATGCTATCCCCACTTAATACTTGCAAGTATCTTGTTCTGTAGCTGCATGGCATAGGCTGCATGTTTTGCGTGGTAGTGAAAAGCTTCTTCTTTTTTTTTTTTTTTTCATTCCAAACCCACGTTGGAGCTCATAGTCTTTGGTTCTCGGTGACAGACTCCCCAGAGAAACATTCCACAGCTCCAATCCTTTGCTTATCTGGCACCGGGTGGCTCACCAGGACCTGGGGGGGGAGCTTTCATTCTTTATTCTCCTCTTTTTTGAATTCCAAGGGCAGGTGTATGGCACAGCACTGTTTACATACACATGCATTACTTGGGTAAATAGAGTGGTATGCCTCTGCACATGAGATCCGTGGTTTATCATAATACCTGAGGATTTTGCTGTCAGAAAAAATGTAAAAGGTAGCGCGTGTGCAGGTGGTAGCGCGTGTGCAGGTGGCACCGCGCTGGGATCACATCCCAACAGTTATTCAGAGTGGACGGCCCCATGTATGTTTTCTGCAAGCTCCATCATTTATCTGACAAAATGCCATTCCAATTCCAGAGATGTGGCTGATTTGAATTTTGGTCACGACATTAGACATTAAATCAATATTTTGATATTCTGCAAGGCTCCTGTGTGCAGAATATGTCATTAGAAAAACATCTCACAGGTGCCCCAAGCACTTGGAAGCAGGCTTAAGAGGAGCTTGTTCAATTATTCATTCATTATTGTTTTATTCATATTTGGCTTGGGCTTTTTTGTCCAGTTTATGTAAATTTTCAATGGCACTCTTTAAGTAGTTTGTGAAACTAACATTTATCCACCCACAATTCTGAAGCGCGAGATATCACAGGGAAATTATGCGAATCGTTACCTCCAGGCTACGAGTAATTATGAATTATTCAAACATGCTAAAAGGTTCCAGGTAAACCTCAGAAGGCCAATTTGTAATTGAAAATCGTGTTGAACCAATCACCCGTTTTATTACCTTCCACTGGCATACCAGTTTCATTTGGAAAAGAAAAAAAAGAAAGTATAAATTTGATTATCCCTGAATTTACAGTTACGACAATTACATCTTTCATGAAAGAGGAAGTTCACGCCTTCAGCAAAGTGAGTGTGAGCGGAGAAACCTTCAGGATGGAACAGCCAAAGTGATGTCTGGTGGGGACGACACAGTATAATAACACCTGTCTGACACGATCACTTATATTTTGAGTTGTTTTGATGGTTCACTAATGTCCTGGGTGGAGGATAATACCAGCTTCAACTAAAACAGACCTCTTCACATGAATATGGGATGAACATGATTTATTGAGGAAGTTTTGGTGCAGAGCCTGACTCCGTGGTGCAGAGAGCGAGCCTGCCCCAGTCATGAGTCTTGAGCTGGAAGGAGGAGCAAGTGTGACTGTGGGTGCAAACAAGACGAGGAAGAAGGACAGAAAAGGGATCTGAAGCAGAGAGAGGAGCAGCTAGACCAGAGTGAGAAATACAAATGAACCTGGGTCAGTCTCAGCAAACTCCCAAAACAACAACTTTTTCAGCACAGCGTCAAGACTCATCGTTGATTTGGTTGAACACATAGCACTTTCTCCAGCGATCACGTCTCCAGCACTTCAAACTGCCTTCACAGACATTCGGAGGATACACGGAACACAATGCGAGCATGTGATCCACCATTCAGTTTTCTCTCGCTGATCGCCTTGATGTTTAATGCTCACTCTCCGACAGCAGTATCAGCGTCACTGTGCATTTGTACATGTGACAGACCTACGCGCCATATCGACATTTCTACAGTGAGTGTCATATCATGTTCGTGTTGCAAATGTATGACCAAATTTTCATATCAGGGGGTGTTATGCAAAAAGGTTGCCAAGCAAGTGACTGCAGTTTGAGACTGGGTTTCAGCATCTGTGACACCACTGCATATTCTTGCAGAGGCCTTGGGACAATTTCGGGCAGTGTTTGCAGGAGCCGAAACAGGTGTCTAAAGCCAAAACGTGATCTTTTTCGAGCAAAACACAGTGTTGCCACAACTGAGTGTTCAGTTGACTTACACAAGAGCAGCATTTATCACACGGTTGTTCCAATTGTTGTACGGCTCAAGTAATTGGATTGCATTTGATTATTCATGATGGCCAACCTATGTTTATCTATATCGAAAACCAAACAATAAAAATGTAATACTAAATGTTGCAATAATAACATTGCTGTGTTGATCCACAGAAATCCCCTCCGTCTGCCTGCAACCCCCTCTGGTTTCAGGTCAACACAAGCAGCAGGGTCTGCAAGGTAACAAGAGAAACCAGATTTTTTGCTGTTGGGTCCGTGGAGCCAGCCCCGGGCCTCAGCTGGCCTTTTGAGAAAAAGATTTTTGTGGACAAAGATGCTCTTTTGGAGACACAGTCAGGCTGTGTTTGTCTCGTCCTGCTTGCTCTGTTGTGTCAGCTCCGAATACAGCCCTCTACCCACTGCAGTCAGGACATTTGGCCGTGGTCAGTGAGCATCTCGGCCTTTCGCTATGAGCAAAGTACACACGAGCGCGTGCGCACACACACACACACACACACACACACACACACAGCACAATGTTTATTTTTCTCTTCCAAAAATCAACTAAATTCTATTGAAGTTGTTGGTTAAATCATGAATGTCCCTCACTGCGATAACATCCTCTGTCAAGTTACACATTTCATTATGATGCATTTCAACAGATTTCTTAATGCATGAGTGAATTGGAGTCTCATATTGATATGAGAAGGAGCATCTACTTTGACAGAAACCTGGCAAAAGAGTTTATACATCATCCCCGACAGCAAACATGGCTGACAGCTGTCGTTGCTCTTTTGTTTTGCCACCCCAGTTGAGTCAAAAGGTAAATTTTAGCAGCAACATGCTGTGCACGTATGCACTGTTCTCAGTTCAGCAACTATATCATAATCCTTTGCTATGTTCTTGTTATATAGGGATCTTCTTGAAACTTTTCCTAGCCTACTTTCCAGCTCTTTACCGAGAATATCTTCCTCAGTAGAGTAAAAATACATCTATACACCTGCATAGTGTCAAGACTCATGTCAGAGTGTCAGACAGGCTGTTGGTGTTTTCCCCTCTGCTCTCCAAATGACAAGCTAAAGATGGTCCTGCTGCATCGAACAAGTTGCCCAGCCACGCCTTTCTTCTTTCCACTCTGCCATCATCCGTCTCCTCAGCTGATCTATGTTGTTCCCCTTCTTTCCTCTCTTCTCTGTACACAAAGCAATTTCCCCAGGGAATAAATCTGTAAGGGAAGGTTTGCTTTGAAAATTAACGTCTCTTATTGAATCAAATGAAGCATGGACTCAGGGAGGGAGGGAGGAAAAGGTCAGCAGACTGAGAACATTTAATGAATATTGAATCCACCACCGACAACACTCTCCACACACAAACACACACACACATACAAACACACACGCACACTTGCGGACCAGCAGATGTCTCTATCATAACCCCCCGTATCCTATTAGTATGTCTGTTAATATATAAGCACAAAAACTTGAAAAATATGAGGAAAGAAATGTGCTTGCACAAGTTTTCCACTGGGATTCTGCAGTTCAGGTTTTAACAGGTAATAAAAAAGCAGGATATTCACAGCTATTGTTGCGGTGCTGCAGAAAGTGGAGTTATTGATTTATTTTGAGACCATGAAAAGATTAGTTGCCTGTTTTGTTGTGGTTGTTCGTGTTTCTTTCTTTCGCCTGTACAGAATTATGATCTGTTTTAGCTGAATGCGTCATGTGAATCTGTTGTGGATATTTCTGTCTCGGTGAATGGAAATAATTATTTCTTAGTGTCTTTCTAGCTGCGACAGAGCTGGACTGGAGAGGGGGATTTATGAAATGTGTCGTGATACTGTTTTGTGTCTCTATCTTTTTACATTTCAGTGGGTCTTAAAGCTCCTATAACCAATGTTCTAATGGATCCTAAGACTACTTGTGATCAAAAGGGGACATTTACTATAGACTAATGAACACACAGATAGTTGTGTCATGACTCTGCTGTTCCTATCAGCTTTTCGGAGTGTTTTAGTTTCTTTCAGCTCGTTGCTTTGGTGGCCCAGATGTGTCTATAATGCAAAAAAGTCACTATGTAATGAGAGAAGTGAGTGTCAACAGAATTGAGCAACAAAAGATGTTAATATGGTGGACTATGAGCGATGAAAGAAAAATTAGCTATTAAAAGCAATAGAAAACCCCCTTCCACGTATGTTTCAGCACCTAAATGGCAGATGGACACAGCAAGCAGCTAATGAGACTGACATCTTCCTAAGGAGTTGGTAGAGACCAAAAAATAGAGCTGAAATCAAAGTGAATATCAGACATACATCGTTATGTGAATGCTAATGTTGGTTAGTACTCATTCACCTCGTACATGTGTATCACACATAAGACACACACAAGAAACTTGAACTGTCTGTGATCTCTGATGGGTCTGGCTATATTCTGTCAACAGAGAGAGCAACCTTAACCTCACATTGTCCTTGAAATGTTATAGAATAACCACGATGTCTGTAATTATCAGTAATGATCTCTGTGCACAGTAAGTATGACAGTGAGCAAAATACATTTCCCTGCCACAAAGGCATTAAGAGGAGGAGACATGACCAACAACAGGCCATACTTTGACATTTAAATAGCACAATGCAACAAAAGGCCAGGTCGACCTTGTAGCCAGTGATGTCCAGTTCCCTTCCCATGTTGTTCTTATTTACCTTGACTAAAACTTTACCGTGACCTTTCCTCAGCGTTTTCATCCGCCATTACCTGAAGTTTTCACTTTCTTATTCCATTATAAAGTTTGTGAGTGAAATCGACTTGAAGTTTACAACGACAAACATGAGATCAGTGTTATTCCCATGTAATCCATTTCTGTGTTTAAGCTGCCTCTCGCTGCTTCCATGTCAAAAAACGTGACATTTTCTTAGAGGGAAATAATGTTTATTGTAGTTCCGGAGGAGCAGCGTTTGTTTGCCAAGAAGATGTGGATGAATGAATAGATAAACACGGCAAATAAATTAACGTCAAACCATTTCAATGGCTGTCCAGCATCTGTCTGTCTGCACTCTGCTGTTGCTTTTGAAACTGTTGGTGTGCAGTCACTGAACACTGGATGGTAAACACAGTGGAGGACTAATCACAGTGCTCATCCAACTCAGTGAGCAAGGCTGCAGCTGTGTTGTTAATTAATTCATTAGAAGCAACAATTCCCTCGTGCAAAGCATGATGGGATGATAGGCGTCAGGTTCTGAAGTGTGAACAGTGAGTAATCAGACTAGATTGACTTTATTCTTACATAGAAAATGCTGGCAGGTCGGAATGTGGACCTGTGAGAGAAAATCAAAAAGGAGAAGTATAGCTACCATTAACGTGCCTGCTGCTGTGAGAGGACTGAATGATTTTCTTCGACTGCAGTGAAGCTGCGTGAGGCGGAAGGGCAGGTTACTGGCGGCGCTGCACATTATATTACACATACCATGACTGACACATCAGCGATATCCATTTTCCATTAAAAAAGTACAGCAGTTTCCATGCCAGTAAGTTTTAAAATGGAGTTCTTGGCTGAAAGACTGTTGTGGAGTCTGAGTCGCAAGCGTTTTTAAAAAAGCATTTGTAGTGCATCTTTAAAAATCCCATGATAATGATCCTGGTTGTGATAGCACATTGTGATGGCAGATATACACAGTCTGTAATCCTTCTTTTCTGTATATGTTATATTTACATTTCTTGAATGATGTTGACATTTCATATAAAGTCTCTCCATGAGTAAATATGGCAATTTATAGCGCTTCAAAAAATGACAACACCAAATCATTTGCCTGTTGGAAAGAAAAAAAAAAAGGAAAATCAATTTCAGGCTGACATTTCAGACAGGAAACTACATCAAAGATGTCATAAGTTAAAGGTCCCCTCTGCTGATAGACTGAAAAAAAAATGAAAAGTGCATTTTTCTAATGCTCAAAATGAGGACACGCAAATTTGAACACTGTGGACATCAAGGAAAACTCCCTCCTGTAAGTATGCAAAAATAGAAGCTCCTTCATTTTTAAACCAGGCTCTAAAATAAACACCTTTCAATCACTGGATATTCTATTATTGTAAATAATGCCTGGATACCAACTGCTGAGCTCACGACAAGCAGCTTGATATATTCATACTGAAAGGATCAGTAGGAGAAGCAGAGGGTGGTGGATGAAATAAGAAATATGAGAAAAACCTAAGAACAAAATGTACAAAAGATGTGGTCCAAATGTGTGTTCTGACTCACTATAATTAGGGATATATTATGGTCCCTCCCAGGAGAATCCTCAGCCCTTCTGAGCTGTGCAGATAAAGCAGAGCCAGTCATGACCACAACATGAAGAACATGAGCCCTGCTTGGAGAGGATGAGTCCATTCCAGTACCTGGACAGCTGGGGCACATTGAGTCCAATTGTGACTCATAGTGCAGCTCACTAGCTGCAGCAAATGTTAACCAACATGAGCTTCTTTTTTTTTTTTTGCTCTTTTCTTTTTTTCCTTCTGGGATTTCTTCATGTTTTTCAAAGGCCCAGGCTGGGCGGGTACACAGAGAGAGAGATAAAGGATTCAGGGAGACAGGCACTGAGTTTAACGTACCGTACATCTGCTTCTACAGTATCGTAAGATCATATGTTCTTTTCACTCTGCTAGAGTACGATTTTAGAAAGATTTTAGCCTGAATTTAACACGGACCAAATAAGTCGTATAGGTATAGATTGTCATTTATAGCGCATCCAAATTACATTTGTTCTGTAGTGGAAATGAATGTACATTTACACAAGCACTTACTTTAATTCACTACAAGGTACTTGAACTTTTTTGTTAGTATTTACATTTGTGCTGCTTTTTATCCTTCTGCGTCACTATGTTTCAAAACATATAAAAGCTCATGAAATACAATGCATTTCCATAGATTATACCAGCCACTCTAAAGTTTTTTGGCTTGTGAGCCCTTACAAAACTACACAAACAAATGTCAGTGAGTTTATCAAAGGGTCAGCCAAAGAGACATTTCCTCTGTGGACCTCTCAGACTGTTTGTTTCATACAACTATTCAAGACCAAATGATGTTTAATTAATCCAATATTCAAACAAAAAACAAAGTTTAAACAAAGCCTGTCGGCTTGATGCAAAGCGATAATTAAGGACAAATGTAATTAAAAATAAATAGCAAAGGAAACAAATTTTCATTTTTGCTTCATCAGTGAAAATAGATGCTTCTGTGTATCTGCTGTTGTTAAATATGCATTCATTTTAAACTTTTTTTGCTCTACCACCAAGCTGCTGCAAAATGTAAGCATACGTCCGTTTAAAAAACACGCACTTGAAACTATTCCCGGTACTGTTGAAAATACCATGAAATGAGTGTTGGAAGACTTTTATGATGACAAAAGTTTTATTAGTGAGAAGCTAATTTGAAACAAGTGAATGTCTGCTCCTGTTGTTCCCTGCAGTTAAACAAGCACAAGTAATAAGATGATCTAAGCCTGTTTATTGCATTCACTTAGTCTTAATGAGTGTGTTTGTTCATGGTCAGTGATTGAATACATCCTTTATTTCATTATGACCGTCTCTCCCTACCTAGCGCCCGCAGGACAGCACTACCTGCTGATGAAACACCTGCGATCTCAACCTCGTCGTTTCTCTTTCCTTCCTGCTTTCTTTCACTTTGTCTTTGCTCCATGTCTCACTGCGCTCATACTCAAACCTTACTCAGTTTCTCTTTATACACCTAATGGAAGCCAAAGGCAGACAAAATGATGCCATCATCAAACATGGTTTATGTAAGAGTCATGGCACTGTGGGCTATTTGCTCTGTCGCAACCTCCCACCGGTCTAATGTCGCTCTCTCTCCCTCTTGGCTTCCCACTCCGCAGACTGTCACATATTTGTGCAGGCTCACACCCAATCACAGCCAGACTAACATCAACACCCAAAACATTCTTCTATATCTGTAAGTGGTCCGGTTTAAAGTGCCTCAAATAACCCCGGGGACTTTAAAATATCCAAAGAGAGCTTGTAGGTAAAAGCTTCTCAAAACAAAACTGTGGGGTGTTAACAAAGTTTGACATTATTAGATAAAGGCCTACTGTATTGTAAACATTTAACAGTTCTGGAAGAAGTAATCAGGTATTTTATTTAGACATATAGCTTTAGCATAAACGAAATTGCTAGAGAATAATGACAACATCTGCATTTAGATGTGTGCCACATAAATCTCATCTTCGCTACGCTATTTTGTCTGCCACCAATTACAAAATCTCCCGGGAAAAACGAATGCTGACCGGCGATCCAGTCGGGCACCATCACCTGCTTTCACTGCTCCATCAGATCACAGTCCTAAATGAATGAATAATCATTGAATGAATGAATGAATAAACATTTTGTCCCGTGTTGTTGGTTGTAGCTACAAAGTAGAAAGTGTTCTTTTTGTCTTTGCGACAGCAGTGCCAACAATGATACCACTTGTAAGCCTTGGTAGCCCAGCTGGTAGAGCGTGTCCTCGTGTACGGATGCTGTTCATTCTAAATACAGTTGGGTAGTTCGTGACTTTCCCCTGTGGAAAAAGAAAAGTCTCAGCTTGAACATGTATCTGGCCTGTCATGGCTTTATTTGACAGGACAGCTTAAGAATGACAGGAAGCAGAATACAATGGAGGGGATGACATACAGCAAAGAGCCACAGATTGGATTCCGACTGATCCACTAATTCAGGATGACTGTTCAGAGTCAGAATGACTCAATATAACTGTCAGACCATGAAATATCTGTGTATCTGTTAGTAATGGAGTTTCAGTGTAGTAGAATTCTAATATAACAAGTTGGCAGAGATTTAAATGCTAACCCATCTCCTGGCCTCATGTATTTGTCTTTGATCAAGTTAACATACATTTCTGTCAGAGACAATAACTGCCACAGTGAGTATATGGAGCTCCAAGGTAAATGAACATAGCACTCATTTATAGAATATAAAACACCTGCATTGTTTGTGTTCTGTCCAAATTTCATAAAATCATAATTAATTAATCAGTTTAATCTAAATTAAAATGACTACTGCCTGGGAATGATTGATGGTTTTCAAACATATATATTTTACATTAAAATCCCTTCTTAAGTAACACTAAATAACTAACTGATTCTTAATAACGAGGCATTTTTGGGGCTTTGTGGTTTTGGTCTTTTGTTGAGTAGATGTAAATTGCTGCATGACACTCACCCACAAGTCCATTATTCATCCTCTCTCTTTCTCTCACTTCATTTTCGTTTAGTTTTGGCCGAATGATATTTTTTGGCATTAAAAGTACCAAAACAATACTGACTCCCTCGCAGAGTGCAATGTAATGTCTTTCTGTCTGGCTGTCTGTCTCGATTTTCCCTCTCCATCTCCCAGTTTAATATTGTTTAATGACTTCAGTTCAGTCATTGTTGTGTATTGGCATGAATGCTGTATGAATAAATTTTGTCAAAGCGACATTCAGCAGATCAATATTAGAATGCCGGCTCTCATTCAGTACCCTACAAAATTCAGTTAGCTTGGTTGGCATGAATATGTGATGAACAATACAATATCAATCGGCACTTTATAAAGTGTGTGTGTGTGTGTGTGTGTGTGTGTGTGTGTGTGTGTGTGTGTGTGTGTGTGTGTGTGTGTGCGCACTTTATGGATTATTATGCATTCTCCTATATGGGGTTGTGATGTAAGTGTTTTCACTGTGACTTCCTGTTCTTCTTCTTCTGATTTGATAAGATAGATATTTAGTAATATTAGCATGTTATATATCAGCTGACAGTATTGGAGACAGGCATTTTTACAACAATGCTCTGTCTTAAAAAATCTTTGTTTTCAATGTCAGTTGTCACTTTCAAACAGTTTGCATATATTGATGTGGTCTATACCATATGATTAAACATAACCAAATGAAAACATTTAGTTCAGCTTTGATGTTTTTTTGTACTTCCAATTGAGTGCATTAAACAATAAAAGAGAAGAAAAATAATGCAGGTAACAGGCTAACATGTATGCTGTAGCATGTAAAAGTAGCATGATAATAGTTAAAATAGTGATTAAATAGAATGATCAAACAAATAAGTCAAAAACATAACATGAAGTACAGTGTGTAGAACTAACTAAACATCTCTCAAACTTCCAAAGGAGAACTCTAGAAACTACCGTTCATCTTCTGCTGTATATAACCAGAGTACATTCATGTATGTGGCAGACAGCCCCTCCTCATCTTTGTACCATTATGGATGTGATCCGCATCCAGTCACAAAAACGCGTGGAGTCTTTCTATTTGCTTAGCCATCGTTGCCAGGCAACAACGCAGAGCGGCCATTTCAGGAAATGTAGTTAAAAAAGATCACATCCTCGTTACTAGCAACACGCGGATTGGGCCAAGAAACTACATATCCTATAATGCATACGTCAAGGAAGTGCCCGCCCACTTTAAGCACATGACTTGTGGTACTCAAGCGAGCCACAACAACAGAAATTTCCACAGTGTTGTCCAGCTAAATGTTAGCCTAGCCGGTATCTTTTCGGCGCTTTTTCCCTGTCGTTGGTTGTTAGTAGTTATTCAAAATGAAGCTTCAGTGCTTAGTCGTAGCTGTGTGCTTCAGCGTGGGTGTAATGGCCGGGAGATACTCCCGTGAAATGAACGAGCAGAAGCCGAGCAGCAGTGATGGACTGACTGTGGAGTTCAGGATAGCTAAGCTGAACCAGGTGTGGGAGAAAGCTAAAAGGGTACGTATGTTATATGAGACAAACTAATATGTACTGTTAACGTGAAGCAGTCGTAAATAGCTGTCTTTAGCACGACCACACACAGCTAATGGTCAGCGTCAAGTAGCGTTACAGTCCCAGCTTGGCCATTGCAGTTTACTTAGGAAAGTAACGTTACAGTCCGAATATTCAGTAGCAAATGAAGACAACTTAAACATTCATGGTGTGTCATGTAGTGCTGAATTTGCTCTGATGCAACAGCCTCTCACACAATATCTGATCAGTAACATGTCAAAATGAACTGCCCATCGACACTGAATAATCGGAATCTGCAAGGTAAGTAATTGCTAAACATATCAAAGGTATTTGAGAGGAAGTATGAAGTAGCAGAAAATGGAAATACTTAAGTAAAGTACGTGACATGTGTACTGAAGAACAGCATTTGAATAAAGTATACTTTGATTCATTCCATCGCTGGTTGTTCAAAATGTTGACACAAAGAGGTTCAGTTTAAGATTTGAATTGCAAACAAGTAACAGTCCCAAATATTGCTTTTCACTCTCCTTGATTTCTAATAATTGGTATATCAGTGCAAATGAGTATTTTCACTGCTATTATCCAGGAACTGAGATTTTCCACATTAATTTATTAAATAGACCTAAAATGAACAATTCTGAATTTGCAGCTACCATACAGTGTGTTTCCTCTGTCAGCCTTGTCCTGAAAACGTTCTCCTTAACTAATGTTACCTTGTCTCTTGTTTGTGCTTTTGACAGATGCAGCTGTCACCTGTGCGGCAGGCAGAGCTGCACAGTGACCTGAAGATCCAGGAGAAGGATGAGATGCTGTGGAAGAAGTTAAAGGTGGAGGGGCTGGATGAGAACGGGGAGAAGGAGGCCCAGCTGCGACGCAACTTCAATGGTGAGACTATCGATGCCTGCAGGTGCAGTGAGGGATAGGTTGTCTTTACTTTGTCCTGAATTCACGGTAGAGTTACTCTGCCCGAAATGGCAATGCTGGCAGTGAGAGTTGCTGATTTTTTTTTTTCTTCCCTAAAACCTTAGCATTACAGTCCCAACACCTTGTGTTTTGCACGTTGTATTCAGAGACTATGTGGCACCTTCCTGACAGGTTGAAAGTTAGTCCAGTGTAGATCCTGTCAGGTGTCAAACTTTATATGTTGCCACTGGTGTAAAGAAATCAGTTAGGACAGCAGGATGAGTTCAGATTTAATGAATCAATAGGATCTGTATTTTGTTGTTTTGGGGAGTTTATTTCTGTGTAATTAAATGTTATGTTAAATTTTCTTTTTTTTTGTTAAAGGGTGAATGATACACGAACCCATCAGGATCATGTACTAAATGCAAATGCACAGGAATACACTTCTGTGAATATGATAGTTTACATAACAAACTCTGCCCTTTGGTCAGTAGAATTAGAATAGCTAATGGGTTGCTTTCCACAGCATTGGCCAAGTCTCAGAGGAAATATGATTCCTCATCTCTATCAAGACTGTTGCCAATATCTCCATGAACCTGATTTTAAATGAAGACTGTAGCAGCCACACTAAAAAGCATGCAAAATTCATAATGTGCAGTGTTAGCATGCAGCTGTAGCATGTCAAAGAGAGGTACGAGTATGTATTAAATGCTGGCAAAGAAATATTTTTTATAATTATGGAACTTGTGGTCAGGAGAGGATTAAAACATCCCATGATTCTTTGCAGTCAGGGCTCATTGAGTAAACATTATGATGGGGCATGAAGCAGCTTATCAACAGCACTCAGCATCTACATATCTGTATCTCTATGTCTTTTTTCTTTGGCAATGTTTTGATACCATTGCCACCATAATAGGCGAGTCACTGCACAAGGACAAAAGGACAAACTACAACTACCCATTTTTAATGGAGAGGTATTTCTTCTCAAACAGCTGTCCACTGGCTGGGTTTTAGCAGTGTGTTGCATGGTCCACCTTTTTAGCCCAGACACAGGCAATTTGGTGCAGCACCACAGTCAGCATTCATTGCCACAAGTTGTGGGTTTTTTTGTTTTTTTTTTTTGTTTTTTTTAGCTCAGCTGTTTGTGTCTGGACACTAAGATGTTGAAAAGACAGTACTAGTATATTTTGACAGTCAAATGCTAAATTCTAACCAGTTTAAATCTGGAACTGGTGGATGAGTGTGCAGGGAGATGTTTGCCCCAGAGCCTGCAGTCAATGACACTCCTCTTTTCTCATACACCACAGTGGCAGAGTGATCTCCAACTGCAGGCAGAGTCATTCCCTGCTCCTTTTGTAGGCTAAATATAATTCTTCAAGGAGGACCTCAAGTTACCTTCTCCCCATTGTATCATGTTCTTGTGTCATTTTAATTGGGCTCAAAAATAATTTCTGTCTCTCTCCTTGTTTTTCTTTTCATAGCACCATCCCTTGACACTCTCAGTTTGATATGCCGAGAGACGAATCTTGACACCTTTCTTGTTGTTGCTCTTGGAGCTTGTTTTACTGTTTGTGTATTGTGGATCACCTGGGTCAAGAGCCTCAGCTAAACCCGTAAAATGTGTAGTATACGAGTCCTAAAGTGCTGCACAGATATTCCACAAGGTCTTGCATGGTGATTATGAGGATTTTAAACTTGCTTTCTGCATGTAGACGCTCCTAACGATGTATCAGTAGTTAATAACTGACACTGATGGTTCACCAGTATGCTGAGATAGTGCTGAAACAGCTGCTGCAATAACAGTTTTACAAGAGCAGAATAATGAGCCGCAAGCTTCTTCAGAGCTAAGTCCAGTTTTTTATTGTTACGCTGCAGCCTGAAATGTTGAGACATGAAATACTATTATATATCGTGTTCCTCAGTATATTTTGCACATGAAAATGTGAGTCACAGTAATGTCAAATGTGTGGTAACATAATAAATTATTTGCCCCAGGAAAAAACAAGTCTTTGGATGCATTTTAGATCATGTTTTGAATCTTTTGTCTTCATTAGTTTTCTTTGTATGTTCAGTATTGGGCTCTGTTAAGTGAGTGGATGGGAGGGTTAATAAGCATTTTCTCTTCCTCTCTCACTATCTCATCTTCAAGTTTTTCAGGTTAGGCGCAGCATGACAAAGACCACATGGATTTCACCTACCGTGTGCTACTTGTGTCGAGAAAAAAAGTGAAGTTAGTCTGCTTTGATAAGCTCTTGTCAAATTACCAGACTGTAAAATCTGTTTGTTGGCCCCTTCTGCTATTTTCAGTGGCTCATTCATTCTCTCATGTAGAGATACGAGTCCCTTTGCTGTTCCTTTTAAAAATGGCAGGTGACTTTAGAATTGATGAGTTGCTGTCGAAGGTTGTGGGTTCTCAGGGTCATTTTTGATGTGAAATGTTTTAGAGTCTCGTTTAAATGATGAATTTATCCGTGTCTTAGTCACTTTAGATTCTCTTGTGTATCAAACAGCTTCCTCTCATGAAAGCCCCAGTTCTTACTCCTTCCATGCTCATGTCAGGATCATTTGTTTGTTATGTTGTGCAGTGATCTTGGCCAAGTATGGAATGGATGGGAAAAGAGACACTCGACCACTCGAGAGCAACTACCTGAAGGATCACGATATCAAAGAGGGAGACATATTTGATGATCCCAGACTGGACAAACTCTGGAACAAGGTGTGAATATGTACAGAGAATGGACAAAGAAAAATACTGAAATACATTATTAGAACATATTTTTTATTTTACACCCTCTTTAATTTAGTGTTAAGGTTGAACTGTCTTGGTTCCCGGTTGCAGCTGATGGATGAAACTCTGCCACAGCTGAAAGGCACACACTTCAAATTGGCTAGAAAGAATTGTCACACAGTTTCACATAAAAGAGATCCGGTGCACTCAAGGTTTCACCAAAAAAGCTTTTTAGGTCACGGTTACAAGGTTCTTACTCAGCACTACCAGTAATCTTTCAAGGCAGTGATTGCACTCTTGTACCCAAAAGTTAGTTTTCGTTATTTTCAAAAGCTTATGCTTTGGCAACTTTGCTCTGAACCTTGACAGGAAGTATCCAGCAAGTTAGAGAAGGAGATAGAAATAAGTTTTAATCTGGCTCCGTCAAAGATCATGTCTAAAGCACCAGAGCAATAACTTTCTATTAAAACCAGAGTTAATAGATTATCAAATGTGTATATTACAGGTATTGCCATATGTGATGCTACTTAAACCTTCACATAAAATCTAGTCAGGGAATGGAACTGCAACATGTAGTGATCTTATCAAGAAAGCCACTGCCTTTCTCCTTCATCCAAATTATGGCTTAATGGTCTCCAGCTGCTCCTTTCTGTCTCTCATGACTCCCCTCTCGCCAGGCCAAGAGCTCAGGGAAGTTCTCCAATGAGGAGTTGCTGAGCCTGAAGAGGGAGTTCCAACATCACAAGGACAAGATTCATGAGTACAACATTCTCATGGACACCATCAGCAGGACGGAGGGTGAGTTGCATGAGATGCACCACATCTGCTTGGTGTCTTCAAGGCCACGTTTATAAGCCTTTAAACCCTGGTCTCCTCTCTACTGTTCACTACCACATTGTATGACTGGGCAAGGAAATGAATGCAAAGCAATAAACCTTCTAATCCTCTTCACCCTTATTTGGCTGTTAAAGTTCGGCTGTTGCTGAAGTCAGTCATCCAAAAATCAGTGTGAGGTGCTCTCTGTCTTTCTGTCCAGTCTTGTGGTCATGTACGTAAGTGGCAGGTATCAGACTGCACATGTTGCCACCCACCACTCAGTGCTCTTATCAATGCTTGTCACATCACATCAAGCTGTGAATCTTAAGCTGAGCTGACACACACCCAGCTGAGCTGTGTTTTCAGATCAACTCGGGGAGGACAGCCACGTCTGCCTCGGACGTGACTGACACTCTGCAGCTGTTTCCTGCCAGAACTTTCCGTTTGCGCTCCACAGAGCTACATCTCTACCGAGCGAGCCTGGGGTGTTTTTCTGCTTGTCTGATGCATTTAAATATTGAGCCAATCACATGTTGCCTTAAGGGGACACTCCATACACCCCCACAATACCACCACCTCCTTCCGTGCAAGCTTTTACTGCCCATCAAGGTTCCCTAGTCTTCCTTTTATCCTGGTGTTGCCTTTTTACTTTCAATCCAAATGTCAGCCATTATCACTGAGTCCATGAGGCGTTGTCCAGCTGGCCTTTGTCTGCACTTTACCTCCTAACCTTTTTCTATGGTGAGGCAGGCAGGTATTTCATAAGCACACTTATTGTATTAAACAGTAGGCCATAAGGCTACTGAATGTTCTCATGAAAAACTAAATGTAATGAATGAGGCAAAAGCCAGTACTATCATAAAAGTTTCACAGGCTATTTTTTAGCTACTACTAAACTGTGGTTTTCCTTCTCCTTATATTGCTTTTTTCCCTCTTTATTTTGTGCTCCCTTTCTTCTCTCTACTCCTTGTGGCTTCTTGTTTCATCCCTCTTTGATTTCCTCTCACTCGCATCTGAACCACCCACCCAACCCCATCAACTTTTGACTCCTAAACATCTCCTCGTCTTCTGTCCCTCTGTCCATTCACCTCAACAGAGATACACAAGAATGTGATTTCTCCCATGGAGGGCGACACCAAAGAGCATGTGTTGCACCAGAAGCACACGGACCTGAAGCATAAAATGAGAGACTTGAACCAGGGCTTCGAGCGCCTCCGAAAGCTCAGCCATGAGGGCTTCAGTGAAGACAGCGGTGAGAGAGAGAACACACACACACACACACACACACACACACACACACACACACACACACACACACACACACACACACACACACACACACACACAGCAAGTCTCTTTCTACATTTCAGTCTCACTCCACATTTATCTCATCAGCTTAATCAGTGGGATTTGTAATCATAATAACACACTCACTCTGTCGCATCACAGTTAGCAGGCATTGATATGCTAACAGCTTAACTCCAGTGTTTTGTGCTTTTAGTTTCAAACTGAGTATGTCTCTAAATTGAAAAAGAGAAAGTGCTAGAAAGGAGTTTTTTTAAAAGAAGCTCACATCGCCACATCCATCCACTGACGTAAACCAGCTCGTCCTTGTGCTATTTAACTCACCCAGTACTCTCTGGTTATCTAATTTTTAAATAGTTTACTGTCTTTTATCCATCGTACTCGGCTCTTTTTGCTGGAATGTACAGCAGAGTTTGTTGTTGGGTTTCAATTGTGTAGGTTTCAGCGGGAGTCTGTCAGGGAGTTTAGATGAAGGTGATGTTCCTGCTGCTGATTCACACTGGCTCCTTCCGCTCTCCTGATTTGCCTCCAGGATGTTTCTCTCTCAGCCACTTGTTTTTATCCCCCCCCTCACTTCCTGCCTCATCTTGCTCAAAACGTTTTAAATCTCCTCATCCCAGTTTTCTCCGCCAGGTTTTTCCTGTAAGTGCAGGTCTGTAGAAATCTATGACAGCACCTAAATCTGAGCTGGGAATTCCATCCCATTTAATATTGTGCGTGTTTACCAAACAATTGAGCAAGGAAAGCTAGTTGTTGTGGTTGTATCTTATAAAACATCTGCTGTGACTGCTCCTCTTTTAAGCTCTGTCCCTCTTGAGTCTTCACGTATTGGATGCAGCTCCAAACTGACTACTGGGCCATTTATCTCTTCATCTTTCCCTCCCTTTCGATTATCCCTCCAGAGTTTCGGGAGCCCCGTGTGATTGAACTGTGGGAGGCTGCCAAGAGAGCCAACCTCAGTGAAGATGAGCTGGACTCTCTCAAGGTAGCTCTTAAATCATTATGACAGTGTTTGGGCACTTCTGCTCTATTTCTAGACAACACTTATTGTTCAGTTACTGCTGAACTCTTAGAAACTTTTTAATCAAGTGCTCTTTTGGGAACAGCTGTATTAATTCATATAAGGTCCTTGGTAGCTAAGTACTCCTTGTATATGGTAAGCCTTAAAGCCTAGAGCACACATAATGATAATCACAATTTATGCATTATACATTTCCTATGCAAGTATTCTCCTTTCCTATCTCTCATTGTGATCCTTTCACCTTTTGTCCCACGAGCAGAAATTCACAGCGAACAACTCAATTTAAACTTCAATTCTTGTTACAGATATCTGGCTTCAAAATAAGATGTATCAGTAGGGAAACATTCAGCAAGTCTCTTCTCTGTGATGCATATCAGCTGTCCCTGTGCAGTTGTGCATGTAATTGAAGGTGAACTGAACTTGCACCCCTCTGCACGCTTTCCCTCCTTCTCTTGTTCACTTAGGAGGAGCTGCGGCACTTTGAGACCAAGGTGGAGAAGCACAGCCACTACCAGGAGCAGCTGGAGCTTTCCCACCAGAAGCTGCAACATGTGGAGGCGTTGGGGGACAAAGAGCACATCAAGAAGACACAGGAGAAGTACCATACACTCGCTGAGAAGACCAGAGAGATAGGCTACAAGGTAAGGAAGGACGAAAAACAAAAAGGTTGTCTGTTTGCTTGTCCTCTATATTGTCCAACACTGTCCAATCGCTGACTTCTGCAGTAAAAAGTATTTATGTAACAAAAAGGCAAGAAATAAAACATTGCTATAGAGCTAAGAAGATATCCTGGAACAAACCAGCTCAGCACGGGCAACAATGCAGCTGATAATCTGTTATTTGATACACCAGTTAGTGTGTCTGATTTTTATTCATTTTTGGATGGAGATCATGATTTGTTAAGGTCTTAACTTGCATGGTGCCTGCATCTCCAGACAATTATATACAGTACAACAAACAATAACATTATGATATAAATTAAATCAGATCCAGATTCCTTTTCTGTAACATGAACATAACAGTAGATTGACTGAATTTCTATCAGCGCCACAGTAGAGCATGTTTAATTTGACATGTTTCTACCACCACAGAAACTGAAATACTGTCTTGTATTATTTGAATCCAGATGAAGAAACACATGCAGGACTTGTCCAACAAGATCTCTCGTCAAGGACTCGACCACAATGAGCTCTGATAGCCTTGGATCATCACGAAAGAAGAAAGAAAGAATGAACTCAAATAATTCCTTCCTCAACCACACACGACATTCCTCTATTCTCCTTCAACTACTGTACAAAAAAAAAATCAATGTTTTCTACTTTTCTAGTGTTATTAGTTGTTGATTTGTCTAAAAACAGCTGAATGAATGAATGAATGAATGAATTACAGGGTTGTTCGTACATATTCATATGTGAGATTTCTTATAAATCAGCTGGACTTTTTGTGATGAATAACTGATAGGATTATCAGTCACAGTACAGATGACATGAAGGTGGAATAGTTCATCAAGTATTCTGATACTCTATCGCAACATTTATTTGTAGAACTAATGGCAGGCAGGTGTAGAGGAAAAGTCGGAGAATGTGGCAGTACTCTTACAAAGCCAAATACTGTGTGGGTGGTTGGAGAGGGATGGAGCAGCAGTTGAGTCACTCTAAACCAGATGATGTAGTTAAGCTGCCGAGGGATGGTTCCAGTCTTGGGGAGCAGCCAACTGACTGCATGAATACTTCATCCAGTCAGAATATTGGCTCAGTGGCAGCCAAACAATTTGTCCAAACCCGTCAGTCTTTTGCAGTGCAAGTAATAAATGCTACATCAGATTGGCTGTTACTACTATAGTACATCATAATTTGATCGGCTGAAATATTGTCAAGTTACTGCTATTGCCTAATCAGCATTACATTAAGACTTCAGGATAAAAGCAACCCAGAAACATGAAAATGTAACAGCAATCTTTAATATTCAGTAAGATACGGGTGCCAACAACATACAAACAGTAATACTTTAAAAATATAGTTTCATATCATTCATACTGTCTTAGCATAAATAAAAGCAGTCAGTATTTACAAGTTGGGTAGAGGACGGCAGTCCCTGTAGTGACATTAGCAAGCTAGTCTCAGCTAAAAGTTTTTCTAACTCATTCTCAAGTTGTTTCTCTCTCGTCGTCTTCACCTCAGAAACACTGGTGGGGAGCCGCCACCATAAAAATAAATTAGTGTCAAATATTGGACAGTTTGTCTTGATGATATCAAGAGGGAGGTGAGAAATTGGAACACACACATACTGTGCTTTACCATTCATCAATTCCTGCCCTCTCACAGAGCAGAAGCAGAGACATTGATTACCGTGATGAATAATGTTACTGGCAAGCTGATTACTCAGTCATGTCCTGCTCGGGCCACATGGGCCTGGATTAATGTAATTTGCACCTGAGCTATAACTCTAAGCTGCTTATTTCAATCGAATGCATTTAAGCTCTGATGTGGAATGATAGCCAAGCAAGCTGGGACTCTTAACAGTTGATTGTAAGGTGTCAGTGCGATGAGAGGGGGCTCGATCTCATTATTTGATAATATTCTGCTTGAATGCTGCAATAAATCATTTCAATTTAAATAATGGCAGTCTGTGACCTCTTGGTAAGAAAAGTAACAATAAATAGAACCACACCCAGAGAGTCTGAGGAAGTAAAGCTTAATAAAACACAACTTGTTGCCAAGCAAAGCAAATCTTTGTCTCTGTAATATAAGTGGTAAACATTGTTTGGTGCCATTCATGCATAATTAAGGCAGTTTATCTGAATACTCAACAGTCTTCCTGAGAGAATCTTTGAAGAGGCAGATAGCTTTTCCTCCGACCTCAGCAGACATAAGTGCCATGCAGCCAAAAAAGTAACATTTCTCAGGTAAAAGTCATCAAGAAGAGACACAGGAAATCGCTAATTAAGTACAATTATGTGAGAAATTACAACAGAACACAAAACAAAACCAAGATGGCAGCTGCATAAGAGACTCTCCCAGACTTTTCCTATTTTCTTCTTAGTGGAATGGATTGTTGTTGGGAAACTGCTGTACACCGGGACAACTGTGGGTGTGTTTGAAGTACAGGAGTGATTGGTATGACCAACAACTGCAATGGAGCGCTTTAGCTTATTCAGAGAGATCCAGAGAGTCAGCAGTGAAAACTATTTTGAAGTGTCACGGAGTTGGGCGTAGCATTGTCAGATTGGTGGCCCTCGCCGCCTGCTCTCGAGCTGAGTCAGTCTGTCCTCCCTGCCCTGAACATGCTCCGCCCCCACTCTCTGAGCCGTTTCCATGGCAGTGATGTCGAGGTGGGCGTATCTGATGGAGCCCTCTTCTGGTCGGGAAATTGGTGGTAGAGGGGAAGAAAAGAGAAAACATCTCTGCTTTGCGCTCTTTCATTTAAAAATACTCACATGCAGGACAAACACGCAGTGATCTCTCAAATGACCCTGTATAAAATAAAGCATACATTTTTTTTAAATTACATTTTCCTCATTGGTGGTGCTGAATTGCACCACTAAACCATTCATTCCCTCTGACTGTAAATATGCATACAATTATCTCAAGATGTCCTCTTTAATTTGCCAACTCACAGCAGAGAATGTTAATACATTTAGATTGTTTGTAACCTGCTTTATGTCACAAGTCAGAAATGTGTGATTAAACTGATGAATGATGAATTAAGTTCTAACCTGCACAAAAAATCTAATTCATGTCTGTTTTACATAAATAAATTGGTTCTACCCAGTGCACTGATTTGTTCCTGCTTCATAACTAACGGCACAGAAAACATCCTTGTACACATTTTCAAATATAACTGATAAATACAGAGAGCTGGGAAAATAAGCAATGCTCTCACCAAACCTGTTTTGTAGTTATGCTAGTGTGTCATAATGGTAGCAGTGTTATCACTTTCTTTGGTTGTACATTTGTAATAATCAGTAGACATACCTATGAAATAGCTAAAAAATCAACCACCCTGCCAGTAAAAAGTAAACACATAACAAAACTGAATAGAGGACAGTTATCCCACATATCCCCACCTTCTCTAGAATTATATTTAAAGCTGTTGTTCGTAACAGACACCACACAAACCCTGTTATATTTTTATAAAAATCCAAAAATGTTTTTAAATTTTTCCCCTTCCTATTGTATACCGGTATGGTTTTGAATGTGCTGTATCAGAGTTAGAAATTCCAATAATCTGACAACACTACTGCATGCTAATAAGACATTGGGCCTTATTAGGGTGGTAGAGACACGGGATGCAAAAGCTGAAACTATTATTGCAAACCAGATAGGAAAGAAGAAAGCAGCAACGGGGGGGAAGACAAATAGAGATTTAAAATGGCCATCTAGGGCTCAGTGTTCTTACTGGGTCTGCAGAGCAGCAGAGTGTTATCTCTGACAGCACTGTATGAACTGCAGGCTGGAGCTGAGCCGGGCTCCTGCAGGTCCAGCTCTGTGTAGAGCAGCTCCTTGTTAGGTCTCGCTGGCAGGTGGCTGATGGGGATGTTAACATAATTAGGTGCGCTGTCACTTTGGAGCCTAGTGTCCAGGGATGCCGACGGATTGACAGACTGAAACATACCTGAGGGAGAAAAAGCAAGTTGTTAAACTGAGTTCAGATTTGATCTTGGACCAGCAGGATAATGTGTCAATACACAAACACCAACACAAATGGGTTATATCTGGAAAACATCACACATGACCATTCACTTCTCAATTATACGGTAATTGGGTCATTTTCTCACCACAGGCTGATGTTGGCCTGAACACGCTCAGTGGAGCAGGCAGAGGTGGAGGGGCAGAGGGTCGCTGAGAGAGCACTGACCTCTTCAGGCCTGCCAATTCATCATCAACATCCCCAGTGTCATCACGTTCCTCCGTCACACAGAGAGGAGGATCTGGGAACACATTAAGCACAATATTGTTGGAACAACTGTAAAGATGTCACATTTATCTCAGTGAAATATAACTTTCTAGGTGGCTGTGCCTTCTATGAAGTGTAATGAGATCACTGAATGATAGAAATTAGACAAATATTTCTATGCAAAATACTCTATTCTGGGTAAGTTTTTCATTTAAAATCTAGAATCTGTGATGGTACGTATTAATCTATGAAATGTATCATATATTATAATGTGTCCCTCTGGAATAAAGAGGCATAAAACAGGAATGTTTGACTCACACATCAAACGTGTGCAAATGAACAGTACTTAGTTATTTCCCACCACTGAGAATGACCCAAGCACACTAATTGCATTCCCAAACACACCTTGTGTATCTGCAGATGGTGACAGGCTCGATGGTAAGTTGGCATCCTAAAAAACAAAGAGTAAAGGTAATGATTTAATCTCGAAGCTCTTATAGATCTGGCTAAAATACACAAAGCTTACTTATTCACTATATCAGCTCTAAGAAATGATATTTTACTGCAGTCATCGTATGGTAATGGCACTTCAAATTTCAATGTATTTCCCCAATATGCTCTTGAGTCAAGGATACCATGCTCATCTAATGAGTTAAAATGTAGTGCAACAATAACACTGTTAGTAAGGAGCCCCTGATTGTATTGAAATGACAAACGGTGTGTTTTATTGGTTTTTAATTCAAGGATCAATGCCGTTTCCAATTTCCAGCTTGGAGCAGAGTTACAAAGGGCAGTGGTTGAAATCTCCCTCTGTAAACACCCAAAATAGAGTGGCCCAACTTTTCATTTGACAGAGGGAGGGCGTGTGTCGTTTCTCCTTCTGAATGTCTTGCTATGAGCCCACACAAACTCGAACATTTTTTAAGGTTCCATAAGTCCCCAGACTTAAAATGGGCAGATAAAATCCTACCTGAGTCAGGCATCTGGTCCTCGCTGACCGCCACTGTTCTGGTGTAATGTAGTTGTCCAAACCATGACCGCACTGGGGTGGGGAGACAGGAGAGCTTAGTGATGAGACGGGCTTAATTGTACTCGAAAAAGGGGATATGGAGAGGGGAGACAGGCTTTGAACAACACTGATTAGGAAAAAAAAAAAAAAGAACAAAGAGGGGAGGTGTGAGGGCATGAGGTGAAGAGATACAGAGCTGCGAGGACGGAGCCGACATCTTTCAGAGGTGGCAGACGAGAGAGAAAGGGGTGGCCAGCTCAGACGTGAGAAGTCTCTGACAAGGGATCCCAATTTATCATTTTCTCCTGCCCACAGCAGCAAATAACTAGCAGCTGGCTCAAGCTTGGAGAATATTATCCGTCTCACAGTTTGTGTCAGCAGACATAACACAAGTTGCAGAATCAGCCGTCGTCTCATTATCCGACATGAAGGACGTGCGGTCGGCGCCACATTGAACCGCTGACACATCTGAGTCGAGGAATGATGAATAAAGAAAACTCGTTTGTGTTTCGTACAACAGGATTGTCCTCTCTGAGGCTTTTCCGCCCATTTCATCACTACTCATTAACTTACTCGGCCCCCTCTTGCTTCCCCCTCTATCTCTCTCTCTCGCGCCACCATACACACGATGTATAACGAACACACACACTCCTACACAAGCTGTCAGAAATCACAAGACATGCTGCTCCCTCTCCTGCTCCGATGATAATTTGCTCACCAAGAGGCGGTAGGCGCTTTTCACAACCCATCAGAAAATTAATTAGACAATGTGGAGAAGTCTCTTCCGAGGGCTTTCGAGGTTTCAGACAAAAGGTATCAAAGGGAAAACAAGCGTCCATAGACAGGTTTTTGATGGAAACCCACACTTAATTTATTTACAATTAACGTTTCTTTATTTTAGTTGTTTGGAGCCTCGGCGGGTGGCACTGCCGCCTCACACTGAGAGGAACCTGGCTTTGATTCACACGTTCAGTGTCTGAGTCTTCTCACACCCTGTGGGTTTCAGACCAAAGACATGCAAAGTCACTTGGACTGCAGACTAAACTGCCCATATGGAAGAAGCTGAGGAGGCGTGCTGTGATGGCAGGATACCCTGCAGTTGAAAATGAGCTGGTGTACAGTGTAAGAAAGAGACTAACAAATGGATAGAGAAGTTCTTTCGATGCTCTTGTGTGGTGGTAATGATTAATGATGCTAGTGATCCCCAGTTTGAACCGAATTATAGCATGTATATTTTACACAGAAATTATTACATTTATGCTGCTTTTCCGCTCCCGAGGCACGCACTGCTCAGCACTTTCAGCTTCTCCATGAGCCTTTAAACCACTGACTGCTGTAAATCACAATTACAAAGGCAGCCACCCAAGTGAGTCATTAGGGTGAATAGCAAGTAGCAGTGTGTGTGTGTCTGTGTGTGACTGTGTGTGTGAAGAGGCCAGGTAATTGCTACTTGAACCGATGGTCTGTCAGTCACAAAAATGCTGCAAAATTACGTAAAATTGCAAGGGCAAGAGTCAGGACTTACAAAGGTCGAACAGAGGAAGAGTGCACTACAAAGAGGACCCTCACCAAGACTGGAGACACTTAGTGGGCAGTTTGCTGAACAACATTCCATCCTATGGCCACCGTTAACTTGAATCAGCATCTCATACAGTATGCAAAAAAACATTTAATTAAAAATAAAAAAATGAAAGCTTCATCCAATTTCCACCAGCAGTGCTATTGTGGGATACAGTTAAACGTTTTTGGATCATCATTTCAACTAAATAGAAATTGCATCTCTGGAGCAAGCTGTTGAAATACATAATAATTGTTTAAATACAGGACTCCCATTGTTTACTGTATGTTTTCAATATATACCATTTACAAGTTCACTTATTTTGCATCTTTTCCACAAATGTTAAGTGTGTTAAGAAAAGATAAGTGTGCCCGTGTACTCATTTTTCAAATCTTTTTCCCCCCCAAGTCACTACGCTTTGTCATTACAAAGATATAATTATTCAGCTGCAATGATGGTTCTGGAGCAACATTAATCATAATGTTCCAGTAACAATCCTGGGTAAGCATCCTGCACTTTATTCCCGTTGTTTTCATTACATTCATTTTCTTGATTAGTTAATTTGTTGTTCAGTTGCTAAAATATCAGAAATTGGTGAAAAATGTGTTTGCCAAAGCCCATGATGACGCCCCTGAATGTCGCAAAACAAAGATATTCAGTTTACTGTCCTAAAAGCGAAGAAAGCAGAAAATAATCACAATTAAGACGCTGGAATTGGAGATTTTAACTTTTTATATCACTTAACATTATACAAAATTGTATGACATGAGACAGACTTGCTCTATTGGATATTATCTTAAGCTATCTTAAGGCCCGGTGACCTAAAGCTAGACTTCAATACGTAATGCTTCTGATCCTAAATGTGTAGAGCCTGTTTTTCCCCATGATTATAGTAAAACCAGGACAACACACATCTCGTTTACTAGAACTGAGCGCTGCAGGTCCCCAGGAGTTGGAGGTCTTGGTAAATCTATTGCTGCAGAGATAAGTCTTTAACTTTGTTGCCTGGTGAGAGCAAAACAAGACACCGATACTTTACATCAATCTCCAGCAGTGTCTCACTGAGGCACCTCCACTCTAATTCAGCCAAACATCTGTGACAGCAGGTGCCGACGTGTTAACCTTAGTGATATCAGTTGTACGTATTCCCTCTGCATCTCCCCTCTTCCCTCACCATCCAAGCACAATTATACCAAGGAGCTCGTATTAGCACACGGGGTAGTTATATAAGATCCCATTTATGAGCACAACAATAAAGAAATATCACTGTGGGCTCAATAAATGCCAGCAGGAACATTAAGGAGAGATTAGCATCTGTGGGAGCAAGCCCATGAGCTGGAGAGAGTGATTAGCATGATGATTTGCAAACACTTCATTTAGAGTGCGTACTAAAAGCAAACGTTAGCCTGGAAAAGAAACTCCCAAAGAAAACAGGGAATATGTGTATAGCACTGAGCTCCAATTACATAATGATGAAAGGCTGTTTTTATTTTCCTAGTTTGAACTGTATTATAATGCCATTAACCAAATCTCTTTAGGTTGATTAGACTCTAGTATTATGGAAATCTTTATGAAAACCATATGTTCTTTGGTCCCACTAATACAGCCTGTGTGACTGATGTGATCCAATTCATGAACAGGGTTTTTTTTTTTTTTTTATTTCATAGAGACTAAAAGAGGTGCTAACATTATTAAATGACACTCACTATTTTTTTTGTTTCGTTGGTTGTGGGGGCGTAGGTTTTGTTTCAATAACGGGGTGAACACATATGAAGAGAGGGTCCTCTCCCTGGAAAGAGTGGAACACTTCATTTCCTACATTCTGGGGATTTTTTTTTAAAGGCGCAATATGTAAAATTAATAAGTAAAATAATTTACTGGAAAACATTTGAAAATCCAAGATTAGCAACAGACTGTGAATAACAGTTTTGACGTCTATTGTGTTGCAAAGATATCAACTGAAGTCAGCGTGCTAACCAGCTAGCCAAAATTGCTCCTGTGCTAGTGGTGTAAACACCAACACTAACCAGGACTGACTGCTGTCTGCACAGCTAGCTAAGCTAACTAGCTAAGGACAGCTACAATTAGCAGCAGTTAACAGTTACTCTAGCAGTATGCTCCCCTCTGTTAGTTTTGAATTTGACAGGTGGTGGATTCTTACAAACTACATGCTATTGTTCTAAAATGTTTAATAGCTTTTGAAGTACTGATCCTATCCACATGCTTATGGAAGTCAAAAGCAGAGCTTCTGAGACTTTCAGTGGTGTTATACATTATGTTTGGACTGCACAACTTACAGCAATTATTTAAAGTTAAATCCATCCTTTCTCAGACAACACTAATGTAAAATTGGAACAATGACTGCTAGAATGGGCAAGAAAAAACTGAATTTATACAGGAGAGTCAGGCACCCCAAAAAATGTTCTTGCTCTTTGAGGGTTAAATTAACAGTTTGTCCCTTTTCTGCATCAATTTATGGAAGAATGTGATCTTTATTTATGTCAAGGAAAACAAAATGTAGGTGACAACTCAAAATACAACTTAAGATAATCAAGTTAGACTCTCAGGCAAGCGGCTGATGGTTTCATTCGTGTGTTCTAAATATTGAGGGAGGGTTATCTCTGCCACCCACCCTGAAATCTGTGCTTGTGGTTGGTTGGTTCATTGATGGATTGAAAGAGTGTGAGACTGCCAGTACCTGTGTTTCTCCAGGCACCAGTGGGGTTCTGGGTGTGGACCTCCCCTCACTGTCCACAGAGGGCGCCCTCTCACTGCCCCAGGAGAGCGAGCGCTGCATCATGGCCTGACGCTGAGCAAGTCTTATAGGGCTGATGCTCAGCGTTTGTCCCTGACTTCCCCCTCCATCAGAACTGCTCTTACTGCCCCTGCCTGGCTCAGGCTGGCCTTGCTGGGTGGTGGGTTCCCTCAGGGAGAGGGTCTGGAGCACACTTCTGGGGGTGTCGTACCGCAGTCTGAGCAGGCTAGGGATTTGGTACTCGCCGCTGTGCCTCCGGGACGCACTGGAGCTCGACCTGGAGGCACAAGGGCAGGAGGAGGCAGAAGTAGAACTGTGGTCTGGGGTAGGGGTGCACTGAAAAGGAGAAGGAGGAGGAGGCGGAGGAGTGGGGGGAGGAGCAGAGGGAGGTGAAGAAGGAAAAGCAGGTAGGCTCGCCACCGAGCCGAACTCCTCCACCCCTCCCTGGCTGGCTGTGTCCAGACTCCCCGTGTAGGAGGAGCAGCTCCCTGAATAAGACGACTGACTGCCTGTCGCTATCCCGATCCCGCTGTCTAACGAGCTCTGCCGCCCGCTGTCATGGAGACCACGAGGATGGAGCTGGGCGGAGGATGGGCGGGTCCCGGAGCTCCCCATCACAGCGGCGTAGAGTCGGTCATCTGAACTGGTCAACGCCTTCAGCGTGGAGGAGCTGGACGCTGTCTCGCTGGGGAGGTGCTGCCTAGATAACGGCTCCACCCAGAATGGGAGTCTGCTTCCGTAGCTCGTGTCCGATTGGCTGGAGGAGGAGCTGGAGATGCTTTGGTCGTCCCCGGCAACAGATGTGCTGCAGCTGTAAGTGGAAGCTGAGGAGGGCGAGAAAGTTGTTAGATCCCGATCAAGTGATTTATTAACCAACACTAACACATTTGATCATATTTATATAAATCATGTCTTTAATTGGGCTCTGGCTGCAAAATGTTCCGCCCCAGTGAAATCAGATTAATCAGAATTAACTCGCCTCTTTGAGCAAAGGTTCAAGCACTCATGGTTCATGATTCCTCCACCTTTTGCTTTACAGAATGTCAGCAAAAATGAATCATTGGAACTTTGTCTCCACTGAGCTTCACATTTCTTTATAATAACATAAATGTTATTATAATACAAACTTCCCTCAGACTGGTCTTATAAATATAGAGCAGTGATTCAGCCTTCGTTTGGACAAAGGATAAGCCAGCAGACAAGGTGTGTAAGAGATTCAAGAAGTATCGCAAATCTCGGACGGTCGGGACAGACTACATCGCCACTGGAAGGTGCTGAGATGATGCATACTATTCCTCTGATACATTACAAAGTGCTCATGAGTTACATATTGGACATACAGCTGGAGGTGAAGTGAACACAATAACGTACCCGTGCTGCTCGCTAAGCTGCACTGAGACAACATGCTGAGTCGTTTCTCCAGATCTGACGCCTCCTGGCTTATTCGCTCCTCTGCCAACGCTGGGTCAGCATTGAGATCTGCAGTTCATTCAGTGGATGCAAACACAAGATGACGCTCAGAGTGTGTGAACAAAGAGAATAAAGACAAAACAGCTGAAAACACATTTTAGCTGTACCTCATCCTTTTGACTGTAGCCTAAATAGCCTCTGGAGTGAATGAATCCACGACTGTTCTGATTGGACGTAAATTAAAATCCAAATAGAAATATTTCATGGTAATGCACAGATGACCTATGTTTAAAAAGGTGTAAATCAAAACAGTTAAAAAGTTTTGTATCTCAACACAAATGGAAAGGTGCAAGTAGTGAGAGTGCTACTGGTGCATCAGCCTCCTCGTTAACATATCTCCCGTGTGTGTGAGTGTGTCTCCAACTGTTACACTGTAAATGAAACATCTCCCTGAGGAGGTTATAGGCGCCTGGACTATCTGTTGGACTATCAATTTAGTGTAAAACCCTGCCAATTACGCACTTAATGCCTGCTATATATACATACTCTACGTGTGTGTGTCTGCGTGTGTGTGTTTGCCACATGGGGACTCAAAGTGTTTGTGTGTATAGGTGTCAACAACCTAACCCCTGGATCTCTGCGGCTGGCCCTGCAGCAGCGAACGTGCAGATGCCAAGTTTCTTCACTATGCTATGTGAGGTGTCAGCTAACATATGCTAACGTTGCTGCTCTAAGTTAATTATAGCGCTGAATGTCTCGGGGTTACAGAGGGGCTCAGAGCACGCTGACGCAGGTTGCCTCACACTGGAATAAATGTTGCAAGGAGGGAGAAGCTAAACTCTGGACATTTACAAGTCGAACGCTCTTTTTTTTATCTCCATGTTTTTCCATCAGTGTGATTGACTGTGACCTGACTCCATGTTTCTGTCAGTCTAATCCAGTCCTACAGGCCTATGTGAACTTGCACAGCAATGCTGACGTTGCAACATGTACCTTGCAATATATGTACAAACCACCTACTCTAAGAGTGGAAATACGCTTTAGAAATGCATGTAGTAAATGTTTACTGCACAGTGTAATGGATAGAGATATTGAGATGAGTTCTTTCAGTTTCGCTGCTGTTTTGTCTGCCACCAGGCACGAAATCTACCGGGAAAATGAAGGCTGACTGCCGATCCAGTCTGGCAGCCGGGCACCATTTATTATCTGCTTTCATGTCTCCATTCTCAACTAAATAATTGAATCAACTCATGCTTTGCACCTGTGTTGATGGTAGTTGCTACTCTGAAGAAAATATTAAAGAGATCTGGTTGTTTTTGCAACAGCGGTGCTGACGATAATACCTGGAAACATTAGGGGAGGGGGGAAAGGTTTCTGTTTTCCACTCTCAAGTTATATTCATCTGATCTTTTACTGAGGCAAAATACATTTTAAATACAGTATAAATGTCAATTCAGATCTAATACAGTACAAATACATTAGCAACCACAGTAATAACTAGGAAAAGTAAAAGTAATCATTAGCAGAATAGCCCATGTCTGTGTAAAATCATCAAATATCATATTGGGTTATTAATGTGCATTGTAATATAAGTTGGTCAATTGGTTAATTTTAACGACTTCATATACTATCTGGCAGGTTCATCTGTATCAGTGTATAATATATGCATGTATATTTTCTATTTTTCCTTTATTTTTCACCTGCAGTGTAACTTGTTCTGATAGCTGTGATGGATAATTCCCTCTGACATGTAGCTGAATGTAAGGACAAAAAGCAGTAAAGCAAAATAAAGTCACTCAAAATGGTACATAGAGGAACATCCTGTCATGCTACGGACCAATGCTTTTATGCGTGTGCACATTTCTTTGAAGTCTCATGCACCCACGTGCACATGTACATTCCTGCGCATGATTTCACGTTACTCGACTAATCTACAGTTGGCGGTTGTGCACCAGCCAAGACGTGTGCCAGCATGTCAACTTTGATGTCAACAAATTAGGTCTCAAAATGTTCAAAAAGTCATCCTTGGAAACATTTGTGGGGGAAGAAAACTCTTTCATCACATTTGTGAGACCTCAGGGAGGCACTCAATTGTTTTAGTGAGAAACACAGAGTGTGACTGTTTACAAGAAAACTCCACAGGGCTTAAATAAATCTAGGTATGTTCCATCACGGCAGTGCAAGTTGTTAGAGGTGCCTAAGGCATGGCTTACAGGATGAGCCATCTAAGTGTTAAGGAGGACAAGTTATTGGGTTTATTTTTCCACCTAAAGCTTTTTCTTTCTGCAGTCCAGCAATTTCATGTAGTGAACTCCCTGACGACCAAGATATAAATTATTCTACAGAGACCTATTGGCAGGAAAGTTGAAAACTTTCAGCATGATGGAAATGGATGGGAAAACTGGGTCTGGGTCAAAATAGTCAGCACAGCATAAAGTAGAGGGAGTTACTGTAGACTTTTCTCCACATTTTAACCAATTCTCCATCAATCTAAAGCATCAGCAATGTTTCTTTTTAGAAAATAATGTATGCATTCTATGTTTAGAACCAAAATCAGATTCTGAGACATGTCAGCCCTGTGTCTCTGTCTATTCAGAGGTATGACAGAGTTGTCAAATCCTCAGTATGTCTCCCTGTGCGTGGGCTCAGAAATGCTTGTGAAAATTAGCAGAACGTTACAATAGTGCACAAGTCACATGCAACAGTGCGACCCCTTAATCCACCGCCTGACCCTCGGGGCTTTAAGCATGTGGTGTTTCCGTTAGCATGTGGCGCCTGGCACGAACGCTAAACTTGCTCACTAAACAGGCAGTAAACCTTTACAATGGAAGTCACTGAGTCACATACCTACGTGATTGATTGTTTTAGTTCAGAACAGTGGGTCTCTTTTGGAGATATCACTACTAAACTTATTAGTATTTAATATTACCATCTATCCTTTATGTTTTGAGCATATTCTGTATGTACTGTTCAAAATGCTTATATTCATGCATGCATGTGTGTTCACCAGGAAGTGAAGGTCTTAGGCCATGAGGGGTCCTGCTGGGGGTGATGCCCCGGACAATGCAGTCAAACAGGAAACTGATCTGCTCTCCTTCTGAACAGGACAAGAAGAAAACACCAGCCCCTGGAAGATGGGAGGGGAAAGAGACCAAAGTATATGATGGATTGTTAGGGAAAAAAAGATGATGGAATTGGGGAAAGTTACAGAATCATCAAATTACATAACATGACGCAGAAGTGTTTGAAATGTAGAGTAAGAGAGAAAAAATGAGCAAGGCCATCCAATATTCAGTGAGGCTCAAAAGGCTGTTGTAAAGGCAAGGCTGCTCTTTCTTCCAAAGGTTGCATAAAACATCTCTCAATTCAGCCCCCACTGTCCTATCAAGCCCACACAGATGTGGGAGTCTGTGGAAACACAAAACAAGCAAAAAAAATTAAATAAATAAATCATGCAACATCCAAATCTCCCATCTCAGAGGTATTGAAAAGGCAGCCACAATGTGAGCCCTTACTCGGAGGTCAGGTCAAAAACAAGTCATCTTTGTTCTCATGGAACTGAGTTTGCTATGAATAATTAAAACAAATAAGAACATGGAGCACAGAAGTCATTATAGAGTAATGCCAGTTAGCAAAGTGTCTTCAAAATGTAATTTCAAGCAACAGATTTAAAAAAGCTGCTGCTGTTTCATTTAAGTACTGAAAATCCTGCTTGCATTCTTGCATGGAATTTAATCACTAAAGTTTATTTAACATTTGACTTACTGCTAAGTTTGCTGTTCAATACTATTGCAATACGCTTCGGAGCGCCATTTAGTTCTTCAAGCTGAATAATTAAAGAGTTTCTCGCTTGAATCATCACTGAGTGTTAAGTGTAATGGAAGACTATTAGCTTCATTGGCCGTTATGTATGTTATCAGACTTTCCTGAGTCAGTGGAAATGCTTGGCCTGCAGATCAACTCACAGCAGGAGGAGATGAAGTCAGAAACTCCACTCGTGGATGATTTCAGTGTAAGCGGAGCTGATGATGCTCAACGTGAGAAATGAAAAATAACAATAGCCAAGGATGCTCTGCTATATTAATCCGAATGATTAATCTGAAGTGATCTGAAACCGAATCACAGTGAGTCAATGAATCAATGCCACCTTTGTAAATCTACAGGTTTGAACAGAATGTCAGAATGGTCAAAATGCTACAAACCATGTGGAAGTCATTCAGACAACAGAATCAGATGTCCTGCAAAGTGAAAACTGAAATTAAGCTTCACAACAAAAAAAGTTCACAAATCCAGGTTTAAACTGTGCTCTGTGGACATTTCTTAGGCTGTGGTTTGGACTGCATTACAGAGTGAGGTGCTAACCCAGCATTGTAACCACCTTCGATTAAATTACAACACCAACAACCCCCGGTTCAAGAGAGTAAGAGTCCCACATGGATCTCCAGGCTGACAAATAACCAAACACTCGGTGGCCCAAATGAAATTCTACATCACTTCCGACTCTGTTTGCACACAATCATGCTTAAATATGGATTTTCATTAATGTGAAAACACACTGTTGGAGTTTTCTAACATTTTGCCTGCCTTAACTATAAACAAGCATAACTAAATATCGCCTAATGTGTGGTCAGTATGAGCAACTGCACCACAAACTAAATTTTCAATAATCATCATGAGGCTGAACACCTGCTGTGGTTGTTGAGTCAGTCATTTATTCTCATCTGGTGTGAACAAAACAAAACAAAAACCTGTTGGAAGCTTTTTTCTGTGTGCAAGTAACTTTGGAGCATTTTTCAGCCTTCATGCAGCAGTCTCATCATTACTTTGAAACAAAGGAGACATGTTCACACGTAAGAGAGAAAGATATTAGAATGTGTTGGGATGAAATAAGCTGTATTTTTTTTTGTTTTCTGTAATCTTCTCACATTCTTTGCCAGCCATATTCATCTATCTTTTTAGCTGTTATGGACACCATGTCAGACCTGGTTCTCACATATTTCTAACAAATATATGCTGAGCTCAGCTGTGTGACAGCCCCTCTTAAATGTTTAGAGCAATTGTTGCATGTTGTTTCAGGAGTTACCTGGATAACTGAGTAATTCTGCACAGTGCATTACCCCCACCTGAACTCTAGGGCAGCAGTTTAAATCAGTCGATGGACATTTTTTTTCTGTTGGTTTATGTATGAGCTGTGATGAGAGGGAACCTGCTGCAGAAAACTAGCCTCAGTTAACCAAACTAAATTTCTCCCAGTAGGGTGGCTTTGCTGCTGCAGCAAAGCCACCCTACTGGGAGAATTTATTTCCAGTGTAATCTTAGTAGAAGTAACTTATCTGTGATAAAGGTTTAAAATGTGATTCCAACTCAGAATGTGAGAGAAAAGAAACACATCTGATGCTTTTTACCACATAACAACTCTAATATGTTGAAAGAAAAACAAAATCACTGAAAAAAATACAACTATAAAAAATATCATATATCACGCGCATCAGTGATGGTCATGGCAACAGAATAGCACCCAGGTCAGACATTATATAAAGGCTGCTGACCTTTTCTTATTCCTCTTTTTCACACTTGGAGCTCGGCAGGAGTTGACCTGAGACGAGACATGAGGGAGGTAAAGTGAACCATGTCTGACTGTTTCTGGACCTTCAGCCTGATCTGTTGTGTTCGTCATCACACACCCTGTTCTTAACATGTTGATATTTTAACAAGATCCAAATGCTCCTTGCATGTTAGTACCAGTTGAAATTAGGATGGAGAACAGATGTTTGTCATGCAACACGCTGCGTCCGAGACCCCACCCAGTCCTCCACGCCACGCAATGTGCAGCCCACAAGCTGTCAGAATAAAGAGTTAAACTACTAATTCGGTCTGCACAGAGGTTACTGTGGTTACTTTGGAGAAGCTCTGCTGCTGGTTGCGAATAAATTAATCAATGCAGCCATGGATCACTGCGCGTAATGACACGTGTGGTGCAATGCACGCCATGTGGTAGTTGTAAGATGTTTGCCTCTTCCTGTCTATGTTTTCTTGTTTTACCCTGTAGTGCACTTTTCTGCGAAAAAGCGTAGTGACGGTGCTCCATCCTATTCCAGAAAGTGTTGATGATGAGCGCCCTATGATTAAAAACATTATACAGATGGATACACCACACAAAGGTAAGTTCATACCTAATGAAATGTCTCCTGCAAATATTGCTCTCATGTACCAATAATTCAGTTAGTGTTTATCTACTCACACTGTTCACTTTCTGTCTTTACAGACGCTGCACCGGCCTGCCCGATATGGGAGACTGAGACATCCCTGATTTCCATGACGACTGAGAAGATACAGACCAGATGAGAAGGATGGAGGACCACAGGAGCAGCTGGTGGTGGGCACCTTTCTGTCAGTGGGCTGAGCGATCCCCACATGTCATTGTATTTATTATATGAGCCTTCTTGTTTATAAAATGTATACAAACTCAAAATGTATTTCTGACTTGTTTCTCTGTGTCACAGGGCAGGACCCCTCTGTGTTTGTGGTGTTCCTGGAGCAGCTGAGAGAGGAAGTCAACCAGCCAAACATCCCATGAGGACCCAGCAGACCACTGACCCAGTCTCAGCACCCTACTGTCTGTGCTCCCAGGCACCAACTTTATTCAGATTTTTGTGTATAATTCATCATTGTGATGGTGTTTGACATATTAAGTTAAATAAAAAATGTGCAAATTATGATTTAGTGCATTTTGATGTTCCTTTAGGCCTTCTGTGGCTGCAGGGGAGCTGCATTTAATCTGAAAAATAATTGAACCTAATCTAATCTTAAACACTGCAAAAGGTAAATTAATTTTCACAAAGTTTAATTCCAACTCTTAACTGAGTAAAGCTTGCCCCCTCCGATGCCCCTATGGCAGATTAAATATGTTAAAGTGACCTCTAGGCTGCACCACATGGCGTTGCCTCTAAAAGGTTAATAGTTAATGGTCCTCTGAGAGTTGCAGTAGATAGTACTTAAATCTGAGTCACAAAATAAAACTGTTTTTTATTTTGGGGGAAAGGAAAGAGTCTAGAAGTTCAAACAAAACTGTGATGAAGGTGCTCTTTGATAACAAAGGCGGAAGTTCAAAAAACAGAACATAAAAATCCCAAGGCAGGCTGCTGGCAAAAAGCTAATCTCAGAGCTATTTCATGGTGAAATTCTTCAAAACACCGGCGATGTATGTTGGACAAACGGACACAAAAGGCCTTCTTCAGAGTTTTGATTTAACCAGGGTTCAGGACGGTTTCACTGCGACTGCGTCATGACTTTCTGCTGCCACTGTCGGCTAAAAGCAACAATTCCTCTTTAATAGATTTCCTGCCGAGGATCTGTCAGAGCTCAGGCGCTGAAGGACACCATCATCTCCACGGTCAGTAGAGGGAAGGGACAGTAAGCCACGCATCAACATGCTGGTAGTTCACCTACATTCATATTTGCTTAGTGATTCAGTCCTGTTTTCCAGTTGCAGCAGTTATGCATAATACTGGACAGAAGTCACTTTTCTTTCACATTATTGACCGACTTTATGTCTGCTTGAGACCGACGTTCATCTTCTTCATTCACACCGGCACCTTCCATCCTCCACGCTGGTTGACATAAGTTAGCAGGCAGTCTGTTATAATGACAAGTGTTCAGTAGAAGTAACGAGTCAGACAACAGCCACATTGTGTTGAAGAAGTTACAACGCTTTATCCAAGAGGCCTCAACACTTGTAATGACAGGTGGAGACTCAGCAACATTTTAACCTCTGTGACTCATTCACACCTTAATGTCGCATGACATCAGGGCAGCACAAGTTGCCTTTGATTCCTTGGAACCTTCAGATAACTGCTGTGTAATACGTTATACCGTGTAATAAACACCACAAAACGCTCACACGTGCACTGATGCACTACTGTACTATGATATGAAGTGTGTGTGTGTGTGTGTGTGTGTGTGTGTGTTTATGCCCGCTGAGGCACACGGAAAGATTGCTGACATAGTATGTGAGCTTAAAATTGCTTTTACCTAGATCAAAAGGCTTGACGGGCCATCCAAACTCTGAAGAGGATTGTTTATTACTGTGTCTGTGCGTAAGTGTTGTGTGTGTGTGTATGTGTCTGTGCTACTGTGCGTGTGTGTGTGTTCACTAGAGGGTCAGCATGAACACCTGTCCTGCTAAGACGCAGGCTCTGCTCCAAACATCATCGATTACAGGACACCGTGGCCTCATTATCACTGCGAATGGAAGCCGGAGTGCTGATATCACTGATTCACACGGCTACAGTGTGTGGATGTGACCAACAGTCCAACACACAGCCACGAAGACCCCAGCTACACTGATTACAGCTGATAAAAGGCTTTGCACACACGACTACCCACTATCCCATAGGACTGGTCGGCTCACTGTGTATACGCGCGTGTGTGTGTGTGTGTGTGTGTGTGTGTGTCTGTGTTTGTTTGTGTGCACAGCAGTAAAAATGCTTGTCATGTCACTGTGGTTGCACATGTTCAGCTCCGCGGCCAGGAATCGTATCGTCCGTGGCGCAGCTGACTTAAAAAGTGCAGCTGCAGCAGAGAGCGCTGTGGCAGTCAAGGGTGAAATATTTTTACACAGCAGTGTTAGATGAGCGAGAGACCCGTGCGCTGATCTGCTCGAACAAAAAAAAGGCCTCGAGGGAAATTAAGGAGCCGAGAGGCTGAAGGAGTCAAGACATCAGTTCATAGACCGGTCTTCAAAAAGTGCAGCCTAATGAAGACCCATTTGTTACAACTTTTACAATTACGCTGTGCCATGGCACATCTATGGTCGTGACGGCCATTTTGTACATTAAGTATTGTCAAGTCACAAAGCAACACTTTTTGAAATATTTGTTTTTACTCTTAAACGTGAAAAATCACACAAATTTTATAAATCTATTGTTTTGAAAGAGAACGAATTAACTAATGCATCAATGTTACCAGAACTGTTCAGTCCTTTCACCTTTTATTCCAACTAAATAAGATGTTAGAAATACTTTTATCCAGATTTTAATCATATTTTTGTTGTGCATTGTTTTGCACTTACTGAAAACACATCCATCCACTCTATAGACTATTTGTGTACATTTGTATCTGTAGACTATAGTGCACGATGTCCATTTGGCAGAGTATTTTCAGTGACAAAAAATAGTGAACAGTGCACAGCTTCAACAAACCAACAGCTACTTCGTCAGCACCAACAGATCCACAATCAGCTGTTCAGCTGAACAAAATGACAGTTAAAGGGAAATAAAGTAGATTTTCAACAATAAATCCAAGGCCAGTTGCTGGGGGGAAAGACTTTGGACCGTTCTCACAGCAAGACTTTGTGACGTGTCATTGTAGGAAAGGCAAAGAGAAGGAGAAGCACTGATGACTTACACTGTGTAGTTCTAACAAGTGAACCACAGTGAGCGAGAATGAACTACATGGAATGAGTTTTTAATGTGATCAACAACACCTGTGCTTTTTATGCTGTGACGAGCCAAAATGTCTTCTGTGAAAAACAGATATTATTGAACGACCCAACCAGAAGCCAAAACAGTACTGTGGGAAAATCTATGTCGCTGTGATTTTCACTCTGTAAGTTTGTAGCTAAAGCTTTCTTAGTGTGCAAGCAACTGTGGATCATGTTTCTCTCTTCAGCCTTTGAAACAAAAGAGACATGTTCCAGGGTTACAGAGAGAAATACTAGGATCTGTTTGGTAGTCATCAGCAGAATTTCTCTATTTTCTGTAATTTTCTCACATTCTTTGGCAGTTGTATTCCTATTTTTCATTTGTTTTGAACACCAAGGGGCCTTGTTGGACCTAGTCCTCATTTATTTCTCACAAATATGCCGAGATCAGTCGCAAGACAGCTTCTCCCGAAATAAAAACATCAGATTTTCTTGTTCTTATATAAGCTGCTTTTCTGTTAGAGCAGACCAATGGTATCAGTTATTCCAGTGCTATTCCTGCGCTAGGACCAACCATAATATCTGCATTGAAAAAAGGTCTATTACAGACAGATTTGCAAAAACAGCACTGCGGTAAAATCCACGTCACTGTGGATTTCATTCTGTAAGTTGTGCGGCTGGTGTTTGTTTCTGTTGCCGACAGCTTCACACAAGGCTGGCGATGTGTGAGGCAGCTAAGTGCTTAAAGTTTTTTCAAAGATAAGGAGGAAAGTAAAGTAAACCTACCAAGAAAATAGAGCCGTGTATCACCAGCAGGGTCAGCTAATAATGTTTTGTAGAAGATTAAAAGTGTAATGATAAACAGTGTCATTTGCTCTGCTTATGCTTAATGAAAGCGCTTAATGAAGCTTCTAGCTGGCGCACAACTTTTTATGTTCTTTTTCTTGAACTAAGTCCTTGAATAAACATGAAGAAGTAGCCACGTTGTTGCCATCGTGGTATTTGCAATACCTTTCCACATGAAAAATACAGTAAATTAGCCATGCTGCACTGCACTTGATTGAAGACGAGTGCACAGAAACACTCCCAAACTCCTCTGACTGTCTCCAGGCAATCGATGTTCTGAGAAATCGAAGCGTTTGCATTGATTTCTGGGTAATGTGCGAATGGTTTGAAACAAGTCGAAGCATAATTTATGTGGAGACGCTCTGAATTATGAAAGAACCTAAAATGACTGGACGCTGGCATGCGTCTCGTGTCCTCACCAAGTACAAATAAACATGTAAAAATGTAAACTAACACGCTGCTTTACCTCGCACTCACGCAAGGAATGTCACATTTGACTCTCACTGTCTGTTCCTCTAGCCAAGTGGGCCTCTCGCTCCCGCCCCGGTGGCTGCTGGGTAATATGTAGATGGAGGTGAGGGAGGAAAGTGTGATTGGTGGTCTAGCCAGCAGGCATTATGTGACTGGCTGAGTGACCACTACAGGGGAGGCTGGTATTTATAGACACTGCCCATCAGAACAGTGAAACCAGAGCCTGCAGACCTCATGGTTATTCCTGTAGGAGCCATGAGACTGTTCGAAGAGACACACACACACACACACACACACACACACACACACACACACACACACACTCACACAAACGTCATATAAGAAGCTTTCTCTTCACACTTCTCGAAAAACAACTTAACAGCGAGGAGATAAACAGGAGAACTAGCAAACATAAACCTTGAGGTGTTGTAATTAAGTGAGGAGCACAGCGAGTTTCGGCAAATCGACACACATCCCTGCTCAAAAACATAAAGCTGCCTCTCATTCTTCGCATTCATGCCCACGTCAACCGGGCATTCAGAGGATACCTAAAACCTGGCAACCACACACACACACACACACAAAACATTATTCGGTGGGCGGTTGTACAGTGTACTGGGTTCAGACACAGAACGTAATTTTCTTAACTGGATAAAGTTACTCTGTAAACACCTGCAATAAATCACAGGTTTTAATGCAGGTCAGTTCTATCAGGCTGGAGGCATCAGAGAGAAAAGAGAGGGAACATTTCTTTATCTAAGAGAGCCGGTGGACAAACTGAGCTGCAGTGACCCTATATCACTAAAAAAGTAACCGATCCGATAAGTTCTTGGCTTGTGAGACTTAAAAAGTTACTGCCACACTGAGCAGCAGGGTCTGATGGTTGAATACATTTTCCTGGATATTGTGGCTCATTTGCTAAACCTGCAACTTGTACATCAGTTAGTGATTTCCTGCATTTCACACAACATCCCAGCACAGTCGCTGATTTGATTTGAAATATTGATTTGAATTTGGGAAAACAATCTTATCTTCTTTTGTACTGTATCATGATTGAAGGTCATGTGATATGATCGAAAAGCTCCAGGACAACAAATAAACAAACCTTTTTTTTCCGTCTCTTTACAATCACTTTCTCAACATCTCAATAACTTTGAACAACTGATTGTTGACTCCCCTCCTCAGATCATCAAATACTGACACTTTGGGTTGTCGAGGGACACGAGCATCTAACCCAAAGATACCTCGTGTTGCATTCAGGTGTAATATTTACAGTATATGGGAAACAACAGCTTGAATCCCAGTGCTTGGCATTATTCAAAAAGATCAAATGCATCTTTTAGAAATCAGTTGATTTCTCATTGATGAATGTGGCACCTGCTGTTTATAGACATGTAAAAAAGGTTTTAGGGACAACACGCAACATGTCTTAATGCTTCCAATAATTAAGTTCTTGCTGTCTGAAAATGAGAACCTAAAATATGATGATGACCAATTCACTTTTTCTGCAAATCCACAAAAGGCAACTGCAGCTCTGGTAAAGATAACCCTGGCCTTACATTTATCTACATTTGGACAGTTACCCACAAAGCAACATGAGAACAGAGTGAGGCGTGTGAGGTGCTCTTGCCCATGGCTGTTTTTCATCTGTTCATGTTCCTGTGTTGAGCAGGCCACAGTGTTTAAATTCACACTACGGAAAGACTTTCCCAGTCCACCAGCTACTCACAGTATCCGCAGCGAGTCCCCCCCTCGAACACGAAGCCATTCGGCACAGCACCGTACCGACGCAGCGCCGACAACTTCCAGTGTCCAATGACGACAGGAGGGACGCCCCTGGTGAGGACGAGCAGGTTGTTGCACAGGTGGAGGGAGGCGGCGCCGCTCTCCAGTTTGGTACCTGGCTCGACATTGACACTGAACCTGTGGACTGAAGGAGAGAACGACACAAGAGAGGAGAGAGGGAGTTTGGTTTTCTCATACTCTCAGTCAGAACGGCTTTGTTGAGGAATCGCTGCTCACACAATGCATCAATCCCACGGCAAATGTGGCGGAACATAAAAACAAACAGCACGTAACTCACACACACAAGCACATGAACACACATGTACAGTTTAACTGATGGCTGTGGGATCGGGGACTACTTTAAGCTCTGCTGGCTGCAATTTGTCATCACTCAGTGGGTGCAGATGGCACCTTATCACCGCCAAGGTCTGTGGCTCCCTCTCACAGCCAACATTATATAGTGTACATACTATATACACAGTATGTGCCCATAGAGCACCATGAGTGGAATTATGTAATCATCATTAATATAAAAGTATTTGCAGTTTTTTTTTTGCACTGGACAACTTAGAGATTTGATTAATTCAGATTACTTCTGTTGATTACTGTTGTTTGGAGGTGGCATGCGTTTCACGGTGACATCTAAGAGTTATAATTTCAGTTTGATAACTTTCTCATTAATTGATTTCCCCCCACGGCTCAGACTGGAACAGACTGGAGGACTGCAGGGAGCCAAAAAGTCTAAGACGTAGCTGAGGACTACAGCATGCATTGTGTTTGAGTTCACGGAGCTCAAGTTAAGTGTAAAATTGTGTCAATGATGTGAAACCAATGGCTGCACTGAGGGTAAGAAATCAGTATATTCAGATAGTGGATGTATTCAGTATGTTCTCAGCAACAAAAGGCCTAAGTGGAAAACCCGTGTTTCTATATTTAAATCAAAAGACTCCCAGGCTGGATATTTGTTAAATCTTGAGTGTGCTTTTTATTCCAAGCTGCTGTTATAAAGACGGAGGACGTTCTCTTAGCAATTTCTCTATTCATATCAAGAAAGTGTTTTGTGGTTTGAAGGCGAGATAAATGGGCGTGACATTCTCAAGGTGACGGAGGAAGGGAATGCTTGTGGATTATTTGATTAAGATGTAAATCTTATGCAGGTGATGCAGGAAGAAGAAATATAATAAAATTCAGCTCACAGTCTGGCTCTGAAGCACTGTTTAAATGAGCCCAAAGTTATTTCAATATGTTATTAAAATTCATAGTGGTATAAGTAAATTTTTGCATGACAAAAAAAAAAAAAGTTCGGACCGAGTGGGTAAAAAGTTATTTGTGAGGGGTGTGGGTTAGAATTCTTAGGTGAGCTGCTGCATTCTTTGAATTGAGTTTATAGCAATGAATGAAATAAAATGCTTGTTTATGTTAATTCTTAGGGTCGTCTGGCTGTAGTTTTATCATCAGAGTTTTCTTTCAATCATTACACCATCACTGAACTTCAGTCACAACATCTCCTAAAATCTGACCTTTAGGACACATTAGAGTGAAACTTTAGCCTCAAAGTTTTATATTCCACAAAATATTTCTGGAGTCTCACAGCAAAACAGCACTGTAGCTTTTTCCTAACCAACTGAAGTAGATGGGGACTTATGGAGCCATATGGAGCCCTTTAATTTATTAAATCTTTTTATTTTTACCGGTTACCTTCAGTTTTTCAGGAGAATACTGCGATGTTGTTTTGCTGTGAAGTTCCAGGAATGTTTTGTGGCCTACTTCATCCAACTTTCCATCACCACGAGTGTAACCAGATAGTGACAATACATTTTCATTTTCAGATTAACTTATCCTTTAAGGCCAGCGACAACTGACAAATTATCCCTTGAGGACACTGTACTGAACTTCAGGGCAGGTAATCTGATTTCTCCTCTCGATAGGGAAAAGATTGTGATATCATCCATGGCCTGCAGGTGAGATGGGTCTTCAGCAGGGGCTTAGATTTCTGGTCCTCCAAACTCATCTTTTACTTTGCACACTGTTTTAGAAACAATACAATCATAAACTACAGGACTACTCCCTTCACACTAGTCAACTTAATGGAGGGTGATTCAATGAGGAATAAAAGCTCTGATTGCGTGTCACCACAAGTCCTAAGACTGACAGGGAAGCCATGTGTCATGAAGGTAATTGAGAATCTGACTTCATCTAAAGGCTTTATTAAGCAAAGTTTTAGATACTAATACCAAATCTATCCCTTCTTTAGATCAGTGACTCCCTGTAAGAGTACTGCTGATCCACAAAAAACAACCCACTCCTCAGCTTTGATATTCAAAAACTCGCTGAATTCTTTGATGTGTTTCCCAACAGCAGATCATTTCCCCCCATCAGCACATTTCTCCTACACACTTCACATCCTCGAACAAGGATTTGCAGCATTTGCACGAGGCCAAACCACTGACCTTCTCCCAGGCTGTAGCGGACGCGGGCATCCCAGGCCAGCAGGGCGTCTCGGCTGTTGAAGCCCAGGACCAGCGTGTGTGCCAGACAGAGGATGGAGAGTGTGTAGGATACCCCGTCATAGCCGGGCCCCGGCTCCACGCCGCAGATCCCCTGAGGGAGCAGAGATGATCACTGTTTATCACTGATAGTTCCTTTTATCCTCGAGTCTTTTTATTATCACAAAGGAAAGGCAAAGTATTACTTGGACAGCATTCAACAGCCTAAATCAAAAGTTCTGTCTTTCCTGATTGAGGTCAGGTGGATTTGTCTGTTTCTGAGAACTTGAGAGCAAAACACAAAACCACTTCAACTATCAGCGAGGCTCATTAACGCTGCACCAGACCTTGTGACTCTGGCTCCCTTTGGTCTGGTGCGGCACTGAGAGTCGATCACATGGTTTCTTGGAATGAGTTCATACAAGCAAAAGATGACTATGTTATCCTGGGTCACACATCATGCGGTCAACCCCCAGACAGGTTTTGTGTTGCTCCTCCGCTTTTTCTTGTGTCTTGCACTTTGCTGACCGACGCTCTAGCCTTAGGGACGCGTGAGTGCAGTCTAATGACAGCAGCAGACAGCCTGGCTGGTTCTGTGATGCAACACCCCTAAAGAGCTGCAATAAAGCTGCCACCAGTGCGGTTCACTTGCACTCGAGATGAGACACAGAGAGCTTCGGGCCTCCTGCGGCTGAACCTACCTCCAGTGTCACACTGAGCCTCTCCTTGTGCCCGCCGCCCTTCTCCTTCCCTTTCTTCTTCTCCTTGTACACCAGCAGAGACAGGCAGTCTGACGCAGACACACAGGGCGACAGGGTTAAAAGTCAAATTGGTTTCATTTAAAAGCAGAATTCAGAATAACAGCAGTCACTCTTTCCTGATAAGCCCTGCTGTGCGCCTGCGTGTGTTTCTGGCACAGCTGTCATAACAAACCATGAGACAAAGAGGTGATCGGCTGGCACAGCTGATGATCAAAGTCCAGACACAGCCATGGACACACTCACATACATTCAGGGTAGCCAACATTATTCCCATCACTCTACCCAGTTTCTTCAAGTACGCCTGTAGAGTGCAGCTTAAGCCACATGTTTGTGTGTTGAGCTGAGATCACAGTGTCTGTCCTCACAGCATCTCAGTGAAGTTCAATAAAGAAAGGTTGCTTTGTTTTTCTGCCAATCCCACAGAGAGAAACCTCTGTCAGTCAGACTTTATGTTTGCAGCCAAAAGGCGTTTTTAAATAATGAGCCTTAAATCCACCATGCAACATAACCCTCCTGTAAGATTTAACACCCAGACTGTCGGGGACAGGCAGCGCTGATGTTTGATCAGCGCACTTCCAATCTGGTTTCGATCCCGATGACGCAAAATTCGGTCAGTTCAGCCGCTGCGCTGCGTGACAGTTTCACGTGCTGACGCGGACGTGGTGCGTTTTACGCGCTCCCGTGGCGCGCGGCCAAGCGGCCAATTGACAAGTTGTGATTAGTTTAAGTGCCGAAAATCAGATGAGATTAGTGCCGAATGAGCCGATCATTTCTCTGTCCGCGTGAAGACGTGCACATTCTGACTGGAGGCGGCGGAAGCTAAGAAACACACAAGCGGCGAGCCACATACCTGCGACCGGGGAGGGCTTCCGAAGAACGACCCACCGAGTCTTCCACTGTGGACAGGTTTGTAAAGAACCGGTCAATAACAAACAATATTCCAGCAGTTGGTCCTTAAGTGTGTGAATACATGTTAAATTATAAGAAAAGCGGAGGAATATTGAAAAAAAAATCACCTTTTTTCCATCTCTAAACTTGACTTGTCCCTCCGCGACAACTGTATCCGTCATCTTCTGTCATGGTTCCGTAGCAGCTGTGTGTGTGTGTGTGTGTGTGTGTGTGTGGGTGTGGGTGTGTGTGTGTGTGTGTGTGTGTGTGTGTGTGTGTGTGTTTGAATGTGTGTGTGTGTGTGTGCGCACCTCTCTCCCCCAGTCATAGAGAGGGGGAGAGAGAGAGAGAGAGAGAGAGAGAGAGAGGTGGGTGGTGGTCATATTTCAAAATAGCCTTCAGATCCGAGGCCCCGGCGTCAGACTGCACTCTCTCCCGGACAGTCGGACCACCTTGCCGTGCGGAGGCACCGGCCTCCCCCCGCGGGCTCCTGCCAAGTTGGTGCAGTTGTCGTCCTGCGTCAGGTGCTGATTGTTTACAGTGGAGCTAACTCGATTAAAAGCGCATAACTCGCGCACCTTTCACTTAAGTCTCTAGTCTGGCTCTCAGCCGGGTGTCAGACAGGGATTCACGTTGCCTTAGTGCTGATCAGCGGAGCCGCGGCTCTGTCTGTGGAAAGCCAGCTTAATCCGGGAAAAGCTGCCTGGAGAATAATGCCAATTAAGAGATGCAAAATGAGCAGGGTGGAAAGAACGATTATACGAGATTACTTGTCAAGAAAATACTTTATTGTGTGAGCATGATGAGTCTGAGGAAGTCCTGAGCAGGGCTGCATTTTTTCTCTCCAGATTTGTCTCACAGTGATGATGTGAGTCCTCCTTGCTCAACTCTGCAACGAGGCACTTTGTTGTTTGGGGTGTTGAATTTCTCCCAGGGCCTCTGTATGTTCCAGTGCATGTGTTCCTGGGTTGACAGGTTGAATCAGATAACTGGTCTGATAGAGTGCATGGAAACAGAATGACAAACATTAATCTTTTCACTCACTCAGCTGGCCAGAAAGTTGCAGACATCTTACATACTCTAATGGTGTTTCGGGTATTCAAATAAATAACTGTAAATAACTTCAACACTTATTATTTTGCCTACTTTTTTTTAAAAAGGAGCAGTCCACAGATTTTACACAGGAGGATGAGTTCACTGGCTATGATTACTGTTACTCAGTGTGTGAAAACAGCTGTATCATTTCATGTTAGGCTCTGGTGGAGCTCATTCAGTCTGGGAAAGCCCAACGATGTCGCCAGTCTGAGATGCACACTGGCGTTGTGGGTTTGCGGTTGCCTGTTTTTTGTTTTTGCTCATGGGAAGGCTCCAAACTGTGCGAAATGAGCCAGACATAATAGCAGACAAGGAGCCTGTGGATTTTCCTAAATGCCAAGGAAAGATGCTTCACTGCTTCCTATCTTATCACCTTTAGCAGAGGGTGTGCTTGACCATTAATTATGAAGGGAAAAGAGAGCTGTTAATATTCTTAGATGTGTTGAACTTTCAGCATCATGTTAAACCCAAAGGCAGGCTCTCTACATAATGTGCTGCAGTTGTAAAGCAGTCCGTCTTCGGAGCAGAAGGTTTGCCACAGCAGAGCCACGGCAGTAACATCCACCTTTGGTTTGACTGTCTTAGCACCTCTGTTGTCTTATCCAAAGTCCCTGTCAATCAGTTCTTCTTCAAGTCTGTCCATTACCTCATGGCGTTTTTAACTAAGGTAAGGAAAAGTGTTTAGGAAGGGTCTTGTGAAAGATGCTGTGAAGTTGCATCATGGGAAATGTAGGATCCAGCAGTTTTAGACATTGATTCACAGCAGGGGCTGAAAGTCAGACTAACTCAGCTTCCGCTCCAAGTTCTTCTTCTGATCCTTAGATGAAGATGTCTAACAGTTATCAATAACAATATAACTAAATGTGTATTTTAATTTGTTATGTTTAGCTGTGAAAATACATGTCATTGAATAAACAGCACAACATTTCCTTCTAAAATGGACACAGTGGCATTCACTGGAATACTCAGGTGAAGCACAAGTCCCCCATATTGCACTTGGGTACAGTGCTTGCATGAATGTGCCACATAGTGAAGACTGAGAGTGAGTATGCAGTGTGGAATTGGGGCACAGTGTTTGATTAATCTCAGCCTGCCACATTGTAATAGCATCCCTCCATGGAGAGTCTGGGAGCAGCTGCACACTTGTTGACACCGAGCCCTTCGTCTCGACTTGGAACCCAGACAGTGTTTCAGCTGCTGCAGAGACCATCGCTGTGGTCGGAGTCACACGGACGCCATCGGCAGGCCAGACAGCGCGAGTCAACCGAGCATCGGGGCCCCTCAAACAAACGTTGCTTTCAATTTACTCCGGTCTACATGCCTTTTGCCCCCACTCTGCTCCGGCTGTCTCTTGGCTTTGACCATGGAGGGCAAGTCTGAATTCTGGTACACTGCCGACCTCATCCTGCTGCCACGGCAACGCAGCTCCAAGGCCACACCCTCCCACTTCCTGTCCAGATCTGAACCCTGAGAACCCCGGAGGTCTCTGGACCCTCTATGGGTTGGCCTGCTGTCACCCGGGTCAGCGGTGACCCCAATCTTGTCCAAATCCAAGGCTCGTTTTGGGGTCGGGTGGTTGGAGCGGGATGAGGGTGACTTGGATTTGCGACGTGAGCGAAGAGGAGGCCGTGGTGGTGGTGGAGGAGGAGGAGGAGGCGGAGCAGCAGAGGGAAGGACTGGGTTGGAAGAAGTTGTTCTTCTGCCGGGCATTTTGAAACCTCCTCCTCCTTTTTCCCTCCCTCTCCATCTGTCTCTGTCCTTACCTGAGGAGGAAGAGGCGGCTTTACAAAGACAGGCGACACAAGCAAGAGATGGAGGAGACACAAGAAATGACAAAGCACTCACCATCACTGCAAAAAAAAAAATAAAAAATCCACATGCAGGGACACTCAGAGAAAACACAAAATAGCGAAATGTCCTGCAATTGTTGGCGAAAGCCTGTGATGCAGTGACAAAGCAAAAAAATACAAGAACACAGATTATGGACCGGAGCCAGGAGATATCTTCATCCCTCGGTGCGTTTGTGTGAAGATGTGTGTGAGAAATTTAAGGGGAGATTGATTCATTGAATTCTGTCTAATTCTTTCAGACACAACACTCTTGACAGCAATGGCCAACATATACAGTGGCCAACTGTTCCAACACCATGGATACAGCAACACACACACACACACACACACAGCACAGCAGGAAACTAAGTGGATGTGACAGATATTCCCATGCTGGCTCTTGGCTATGACATCATGGGAAACAGGGATAGCTGGTACTCTGTGTGTGTGTATGTGTGTAAAGAGACTGTTTGTCTCCACATCTTTATACAGACTGCTGCCATCTACTGGCTGAGAGAAAGAGAAACTCATTCTGTCTCCCCTCCTCTGATTCCTAATTACATGACTTTGACCTCAGGCTGCATCTGCTGCCTCATTGTTCTTTGAGATTCAGTCGTCTTGTTTTGTAGACATATGACATGTTGAAGCAGGAAAAGCGCAGATTAAGGACAAACGTGGACTCCCAGCCATCGTTGAGCGATTGCTATCACCTGGGCACTTCCTGCCATGACAAGTCAAACTGGCTGCTGTGACAAAGACGTAATATGAGGAATAATGGAAGGAGGGATGGAAATTAAGATCTGCCCCTTGTTTCCTGGTGTAGACATTGTGTTTGTGTGGCTGCATCATTTGTAATGTCACTCTGCCGCCACAAGGTTGACATGTGTGGTTTCTGGTTGAATTATCTGAACAATACTGGATGGACTGCCAAGAAATTAGATTCAGATATTCATGTTCCCCTCAGGAAGAACTGTAAAGCTGAAATTGAACTGCAATTTGGCTGCTGTGACACATACATTTCCCCATTTGTGGGACTAAATTTGGAAAAATTCTGATTCTTAAAACTTTGGTCGTCCCTTAACATTTATATTCCCACCACAAGGCAAATTTAGAACTTTCTAAAAAGGATAAAGGACTTTTTTTTCGATTCAATACAGCACACAAAAGCTGTAGTCCCTTTTATGCTTCGTTGTCTGGTGGTACGGCAGTGGATAACTCTTCTGTCAGACAGCAGCAGGGTGAACATACTGTGGCTAAAATGTTAAGTGCTGCTTCTCGACTGTACTCATCTGCAAGTAAAATGACTCGTTTCAAGAAGACTAAAATGGTGTTTCAGGATTAGCTTCACTGGACAGAAGGAATAAGAAACGTCTCACTCTGTGGTCCCCAGGTGTTTCCACTTGCTGCCTGATCAGACTCGATCTCCTCAGGACCTGATGGGGATCTCTCTCAAGACAAATTAAATCATAACCATTTTTATTGGAAACACGTGTGTGGGTGTGGAGAGCCTTTGATTGTGCAACTGTTGACTACTCAAACATAGTAGAGCTGCAGGACAAAATATTTAAGTAGAAGTACTGATTTTAAAATGTAATGATGCAATTCCATGTAAATGGTTAAAAGTCAGTTCCCAGTTCAGTAACTCGCCTACATTACCTTTAACCCAGAATATAATACAGTGCAGTCCAGGTTGCCTTTGCTCAGCTTAGTATATGCTTTCCCTCCCTCCACCGTCTTTTGGTTCCTTCTCTCTCCAGCAGAGGGGGCTGGTTTAGATGAGAAGATAAATTGTGCTGATGCTCTAATTATTTTGTTGGCCAGCGGGGAGGGGAAATGGCCCCGGCAAGAGCCAGTGAATTGGAACACCGAGCCAAAACGGTATTCATGTAACAGCTTCTGCGAGCGAGGTTTTCCCATGCAATTACAGCAACAATAAGATAACTCACTGGGTCCTGCAGCATGGAAACAGTCATACCCAGAGACTGGTTTAGTTTGAGGAAAACTCAGTTCTAATCATCATTATCTATGGTCACCATAAAGCACTTCTTTGATCCTCTTCTAAAAAATGTGCCATACTACAAAGGAGAAAACTCCACTGTCCTCAGATACAGATCCTTGTCTTTGTCCTTTCCGATCTATGTTTTCAACATTCTCCTTGAGAGGGCCTTCTGGTGAACCCTTAAAAAATGAACAGACAGACACAGACTCGTACATCACAGCCAGACATGGAAGCTTTTTGTGTGACTGCAAAATGCAAAGATATTTCATCTTGCTCTCTCTTTTGCTTAATTATATGGACTGGATAAATACAGCTGCTTTCCTTGTCACATGTCAGTCCCCGAGGAAACACAAAGGCAACAAACAGCACTGAAGAATTATTCTAATGAAAATCGCTACAGAATAACATCATGTGATGCAAAAGAGACATAGAAATGTAGATGCTCTGTGGCTCTATGTCAGCACCAGAGAATTTATGTGCAAAGGGGAAATGAGTAACTGTGTGTGTGCTAGGATGAGGAGGAAACAGAATCTGGTCTTGTTTGTGGGCTACCAATGAGCCCAGCATGACAAAGATTTCCTAATAAGGCATTGAGCAGAGGGGAACCCATGCATAGCTAATAGCCCAGTACCCCAAAAGCCTTTGTACCCCAAAACAAAAGCCTTGTCCTATGCACACACACACACACACACACACACACACACACACACAGAAGAGGCAACAGAGAGAGGACAGGAATATCAAGTAAGATAAATAGGAGAGGGGCTGTACAGATGGAGTGAGTTGGTCACAGGTCAAAAACAGCAAAAACATGACGAGTCCAACGCATTTTCTAAGATGGTATTGAAAAAGGATATACCTATCATAGCTGTTGATCAAAAGCATAAGAAATATAAATCTGATAATCTGAGGTTGTGTCAGTTATTGTTATTCTTTGTGGTGAAAAAGAACCCAGATCCTCAAGTAAAAGCAGTAATATAACAATATAAAAATTAAATTATACAAAAACTCCATTCCAAGAAAAAGTCAAGAATTGAATATCCTTTCCAGGTAAAGTACAGGAATATATCAGCCACTATTAGAAAGTAAAAGCATTCATTATGCAGCAGAAAGACATATTATACAACACTGAACCCAAAAAGTAGAGACGCTGTGCAACGCAAAAAAACAATGTGATAATTCACCAAGCAACAACAGAGGGGGAAAGTTGTGGAAAGTCTTTTAAGTCTCCAACAACACTTGTTTGGAACATCAGGCAGACAGACAGGCTATACACTAAACAACAATTCAATCCATGTTAACGAACACTACTTCTTTGCCAATATACTCCATCTGCCTGACAGGTGTTGTAAATCAAGATGCTGATGAGGCAGCATGATCACTGCACAGGTGGACTTCTGCCTCTCCAAAATGTGCCTTTTTTTAAAAAAAATCACAGAAAACAATGCCAAAGATGTTGCACATTTTGAGGGAGAGAGCAGTCGGCAGGCTGACTGCAGAAATATCCACCAGAACACACTTGCATTTTATTGACGTCAATTTGAAAGATTAGATCAGATTAAATAACATTTGTGCCCAAAATCTGAGAAGTAATACTTGTGTGCATACAAAAAGTCTTAAGTCTGTTACCTATGAAAAATGGGAGAAATAAACAAAAGCATATTTGTGTTGGAAGGGGCATCCTTGACACGTTCACAAGCGAGGATGGGGCGAGGTTCACCACTTTGTGAAATACGTGATTGTATAAAAGGATATTACTGCATGGGCTCAGGAACACGTTTGTCAAACTGCTGTCAGTAAGCACAAGTACGGTAAAAATGTCTTCAGCTAATGTGCACACATTTACTGAAGTAGGAAGAAGGCTATATCATGGTGATATTCTGTATTCAGGGTTTAAAGATGTGTATAAAATCAAAAACTACATTCAAACACTGATCTCTGCTCACGTCCTGCTTTGGATAAATTTAAGACACACTCATAACAAAGTAAGAGGAACAAGAAAAAGAGGCAAAAGAAAAGAGGCTGCTCACATGAGGCTCTGCAGAGAGAGTTCAACCTTTAAAACATTTATTTGATCTATTTACAGACAGTACAGTCAACTGAACAAAACAGAGAAGAATTGATTTCTATTGTGATACAACTGAAGAAACAGCATGGCTGTGTTGCATTTCGACAATGACTACAGAAATACGGTGATCTCACGAGGTTGACTATATACAAATTAATACTTTTAACTGATAGATTGTAAAAATGAAAAGGAGGTGGGATAAATTAATAGCACGGGATGAAGTAAAAGTAAAACCTTTAAATAGTGAGGTTGACTTGATAGAACCAATTTTTTCCAGCTAAAACACTGCAGGGACAGACGGCTGAAGACGCTGTTTAATTGCCGGGACGGTGGGAAGAGATTAAAAAAAGAAAAACAGATGCTGCTGTTCGATGTAGTGCAACGAATGAAATGAAAAACCGCTCATGTACAGTCAGTGCACAGGTCTCTGAATCATTTGGTCGGAGAACGTGGTTACATGTGTGGCGCGCTCTATATAGCCTTGTCTTCATGAGTGACACGAGAAATGCCTGAGGTGAAAGGACAGCGGTGGGAGCACAGAATGCTCTGTGCTCTGAGTCGATGAGGAACAGCAGAGCGAATGCCTGTGTTCATGGCATTGTCGCATGTGTTGGTATTTATGGGGTCGGGGTAACCTGTCAGCAAGCGGTGCGCACGAAAGCATGTAATAAAGCTGAAAATAATACACGGTCCAGTTAGAAGTGCAGAAATGTAGCTTCAAGAGCACTGTGGGTTTGGAACAGCTAGTGATTGTTAGCTAACTGTTTTGAGAACATATGGCAACTGCCTAAAAGCATGAAAATGAACACTAGAAGGTTGAAGTACAAAATAAAAAGGGGGAGAAGAGAGATTTTTAAAGATGTGTAAAGTCTTGTTTGTAATTGGCTAAAGTGCATTGTTAGATTCTGTACACTGGGAGGGGGTGCAGGTAGGGTGGGTGCAGGTATGGTGGGTGCAGGTAGGGTGGGTGGAGGAGGGAGTTTGGCACTGGTCATCACCAAATCATCCTGCGCTCGTCCTCTAGTTCCAGAAAGAAATCCACAGCAAGTCGGCTCAAAGTTTCACACAGATACACACCACGCAGGGAAACTCCAAGGACAGTTTCTGTCTGAGCCTGATGCATCCATTTCTCCTCTCTTCGTGCGTCTGACCTACTTTATTATTTTACATTAATGACTTGCAGTAGATGCTGGCCCCAGGGGAGTGCATACTGTACATCACTATATCAGCTACTATATCCTTTGTTTGACTAAAATAACACATCTACTGCACATGATGCATCTTGGCTCAGTTTTTTTTTTAAAATGTTTTCACTGTGTTTTACTCCTGTAATTCTAATTGGAAGGCAGAAAGTGGTTTTATGGAATTGAGGGAGGAGATCTGGATGCATTCTGGGCCACAGACCCAAGACCGACCAACAAGGACTTTATTAGGCCTCCAGGTCCCGCTTGCAGTCAGGTGAAAGAAGAGGGGACAGTTCAAAAGTTCAAGAGTTCACACAGGGAAGGTACCTGAGCTAGGCCGACCGTCCTGTGCTTGTTGTTGGGGTCGGGGCTGGCGTTTGCACTGCAGGGCTGAGGGAGTGACGTAGTTGAGGCTGGGGCTGTTAATGTCCCCCTCACCCACAAGAGTTAGATCAGACAGGGTGTCCTCCTCCAGCATCTGGACTGATTCTCCCCTGACAGAGTCCTGGAGGGGACAACGCTGGCCACCCTGGGACAGATGGATGGGGGAGATGGTGCCAGGAAACGGAGGAGGCGGTCTGGTTTTCCTCCCCCCTCCACTCTCAGTGCCCAGTGCAGAGTCCAAGCTCTGGGACTGATGGCTCGCATTGAGCAAGTGGGCGCTGCCTCCTCCCCCTCCCCTGTCACTGATGTTCGCCTTATTGCCCCGGCGACCGCTGCTAGGGAAGCTGCCGTTGTTGGGGTTACGGGAATTTGGGGTGGAGCAGCTGGGCTCGGGGTCGTAGGAAGGAGGCACAGCCTGGTTGGTTTCCACTGGCGACAGGCGCAGAAAGTCTGGGAGCTGCAGGTCGCTTTTGTTTAGCAGGCCTCGCTGGTCGTCTGCTCGGTTGCTCTGAGCTTTGGATATGAGGTCGAAGAACTCTGCAGACGCACACACAGAGAGACACACACACACACACAGTAGCAGGTGTACACACATAAGCACGCGTATATACACGTGCACACACACACACACACACACACAAATGAATAATTGTCCAAAATGACATGAGACACATTCACTGTAATTCATAAAACATGCAGCAGAGGGTGTATTAATCAGTTAGACAAGTCAAAGCTACATACAGTGTGAGCAGAGGCTGACTGTGCTACATGTAGCTAGCTAGCTTTGAAAGCGTTTGGTGCTGCATCTGCAATACTGCAGACAGGCAATAAGGGTTAGTGTGTTCAGGCAACAAAGCTACAGAAACAACAGAGGGGGGAGAGAGAGAGACAGAGAGAGTGAGAGGGAGAAAGAGAGGGAGGTTGTTCAGTCTTTACCTTCAGCTTCGTCTATATTAATCTTTTTCTGCTTTCTTTTCTCCGGAGCCTTATGGAGAGAGACAGAGTGGTTGGGTAAGGGCTGGCTGCTTGTGTCAGGGCTGGGCCCAGCCTTGCTGTTTTCCCCATGGGGGTGGGCTGAACCAGCTTTCCCTGACGGCCTGTCCTCCCCCTGGGGGCCACAAGGAGAGCGGAGCGGGGCATTAGAGCCCTCATGACGGTGCAAGTACGGGGCAGTGGTGATGAGAACACGTGGGGACTACAGCTACTGATGGAGAGGAGGGTGGACTATTGTAAAATGGTAACAATTTGATGGGGGGGGGCACAAATTACAATGATGATGATGATGATGAATGCTAGGCTGGGCGACAAAATCAAATATTACAATAATTTTTACCAAATACCCTGATATTAATATTCCATGTTGTAGGGAGGACTATTTGAGCTTTTACAAAATATTAACATTAATATTTTTTTAATCAATAATCATGTGTATATAATGCCTAATTAGGTAATGGCAATTATCAGAACAAGTAAATCAGATTCAGAAAATTGCATCAGTTTACTGTAATGCAGCCTTTAAACCAGGAAAACTCTGTCACAACTGAATGATATCCAAAATTAAAGACGGTAATGATGTAATATCGATATAATGCCCAGCCCTAACATGCACTAAAAATAATTCTAGAAAGGTATACATAAGGTAAGTGGGATGTTCCATTCAGACAACCAACACTGTTTGCACTAAACATTACTAACATGTAGAGTAACACACACCACAACACCAGAGGGAGAAACTTTCTAGTACTACTTAAAGCCACAATACCGCACATGAAGTGGGAAAATAAAAGATTCCTCAGAAAGCAATCAATTACCAATTAAATCCTCAATAATAAACAAAAAAAAAATCCAGGAAGCAATCTAAAGTGCTACTGCCACCACCAACTCAGTCCTGTCCCGGTGCACAGAGGGAGTTAGAAAAGTTGTGAGACCCAGCAAACTCTCCGCTAGGCTACGATCGCCCAGCCACTGGTTTTGTTTTGGAAGAAAGAGAACCAGCAAACCAGACAGAGAAGTCGATGATGCATTCGGCCAACAGGCAGACCACAATAGTGGGACATTAGGAGCCTCAAGAGTGTGACGGGGCTCTCGGCCACACTGCAACAGTGCACATATATTGAGTAGCCTGAAGGCTGCAGGAGGCATAGATCAGACACCTGCGCACATTTTTAACACATTGCAAACAGACATGGGTGATTGAAGACGAGCAAGAGAGACACTTAGTAGCGTGACATCATCAAACAGGAAGTTGAGACATTCGGTGGGTTATGGAACATTCCAGAGCAAAAGAAAAATGAGAAATAAAAAGCTGGAAGAGGTCTTACTGTTGTTGATTGGTTTCTGCTTGTCGATGGGACTACTACCTTCTGTTTGTCTGCTGAAAGGAGCACATGTAGAGATACAGACGCATAAATGATGATAATTGAGAAGCAATGTATGTGTTTTTGTTCAGTGTGCATGTTCCTAACCTTTTCCAGGAGTGTTTTCTGCTATATCTAATACCACTCGCAGCCCATCCAGGTTGGATATAGGAAGACCTAGATCTAATGGCTCCACCTCCCCGCTCTGCATTGCACAAACACACATGTGTGAAATTAGTTCATTATCACACACATTGCCTGTCTGTCCATCTAAAGGAGGCCTGAATGAAGGGAGACCTACTATGCGTGCCACCAACTCAGAGAGGTGCAGGCCGTATTTGGCCACCACAGGTCTGAGGACTTCAGTCACTGGCTTGGTGGGCTTTGCTTTAAGGCCCACCGAACGGTTAATAGGAACCAAGTCAAGTCTGGAAAATGAGAGAAAAGAAATAAATTGCGTTTTCTGTGGGATTTGGTGGCAGCTGCATCATTTAAAGACCAGGGTTTCTAGACCAGCATTAACTGACTGCTTGCTGCATTTTACTGTACCTGAACAGAGTGCGTTTTTCTAGTCGAAGATCCCGAGAAGACAATGTCATACAGTCCTGGTCCAAAACAAGTGGCTGGGAGAGTGAAAGAGAGAGGAGAGAAGTCATCATGAACAACGCCCTGCTAGAAAGATGCCCAAATCTAATGTCACTGAATGTTGAACAGCGTTTTTATGAAGCTTTGATATGAAAGGTGTGATTATGGAAAATTGGAATAATCTTTTATAAAAGCTGCATCCACCTTTTCGGGAGGTTGCGTTCTGAACTATGCAAGAAGCTGAGAATCAAACACTTCACACATATTGTGACCTAACACTGAAACAAAAGTTATGAAACCAAAATGAAAGACGAGAAACTGCTAAGTCTGTGAGTTCATGGCTACATCTTTCACATAATACAGTCCTTTTGCCTATTATTTATATTAAATATTGATCAGTGCTTCTTTAAAGTCATCTGTCTAAAATTGGAGACCCATCCGCCAGAGCTAAGGACCTCGGTACATTTGTCTGGTTCCCAAACTACTAAGCCTTAATTTAGCTTGATATTTTGCATAAGAGCTCTGAAGCCCACATTCAAAAAGGTATTTAGAACAGCTTCACATCAGTTAGTGTTGTACTGTACCTTCTCCCCTCCGACCAGGAAGAGGTCTATAGCTGCCAGGTTGATGCAGAGCTTCTCGCAGAGCCCCAGCAGCAGGTCCCTAATGGACACACCAGCTCTCAGTGGCACAGAGCAACATGAGCCATCCGGGAGGCTTATGTTACACTGCCTCAAGGGGGCGCTGCTCCCTCCGCGCTCTGCTGACACTGATACTGCTCCACGGGAAACATCACCCTGAAGGAAGAAAAAAGACACAGGGAGGGGAAGAGCAGATAGTGAAGGGAGAGTTTAAGAAATAAGACAGACGATGGCAATGGAGGAAGAGAGGAGGGAAAACAGACAGTGTTTTTGTTTCTTTTGAAGCTGTAAACTGAGAGGGAGAGGGTGAAGATAAAGCTGCTCTATTATGAAATGAATGTCCATGTGCCCATTACGTTCATGTTTAAACTAATCATGTGATGATGTTTCCTCTCCGACTGACCTCATTCCTCCCTGAAGTCCCAAGCTCCAGACTGGCTCCTGAAGACAGAGAACCCTGCGACTCACGGCGACCATTGCTGCCTGAGAAATCTGAAAACAATATATTCATCAGCAGTGTCTGGAATATAGGAAATTATTTTGAGAATGAGCAACATGAAAAACTCTGTGGTGGTGAAGCAGTTAAAAAAAAAATATGTAAGAACTTTAAAGAATCATTGTTTAATAATCTGTGTTACTGAAATAGAAATTTTATTAATCAGGAAGAACCTTTTTCTGGTTAAGTTTTCAACACAAGGAAAATTGTCAAAACTACTGACTGTAGTTGAAGTCGGTCAGCTCTCGTTTCTTCGGGCCCTTGCCAAAGCTCCTGTTGCGCGACCAGGAGAAAAACATGCCTTTCTTCCGGTCTCCCGAATCATCACGACTGTCCTCATTTAAAGATCTGCCAGACTTGCTCTTTTTGTCCTCCTATAAGACCCAAACAAGATAAATGCAACACCATTGGAGAACCCACACAAATGTATTATCTGATTTACTAGATGGCAAGAGCCAGAATCTTTGCAGCTCTTGAATAATTAGGATTTCAAGGGTCTAAGTATTAGAACAAGCAACTCTTTAATCCTTGTCCAATCAGAACTAAAAGACCATTTTCATTCTGCCGTATTTAACTGTGACTGTGTGTTCTGACACCAATACTGTGAGATCAGTGATGAGACAAGGCTACACGGATGCGTTTGTGTTTACCTTCTTGGGTGTGGAGAAGTTGGAGCGGTCAGAGCCAGTGGTGCTGTGTTTGGAGGTGGGACTGCTGGGGATATGGTAGGGGTCAGGCAGGGGCCTCCCCTCCACCTCTGCCAGCATACACTCCTGGTAGAGCAGGGACTTGAGGAACCGTGTGTAGCTGTCGAACTTCATCAGGTTGAAGATCTAAAACGGGGGGAAAGGTAGGAAAGTAGTTATGTGTTATGTTATGTTAAGTGAAGTGACAATGCAGGGGGAATGAACGAGCAGAAAGCAGGTAAGAAAAAATAAAAAAGGTAAGAAAAAAAAACATCTTTGGAAAGATAGAAGATAAAAGGAGGAAGGAAGAAAATAACTTATTTGGAAGGATTTAGAATGGCCATATAAAGAATATCAGAGGCAAAGACCGAAAAGAAAAGAAAAAAAAACAGCAAGTTAAAGCAGAAACAGAAGTTTATTGAAGTTGAAAGCGCACAAGAGAAAAGTCAAATTTAAAGAAAAAGGTCTGATTTCCCACTAGCAGCCCCCTCAAGGTTTTCCATGTTAACGGATGACTACCAGTATACAAATGATTTTATTTCCTCCAAGCCCCTAAAATTTAACATTTATCCACAGAATGGGTAAAGGTCATAAAAATCCAATGTCTGTCCTTTAGGGAGCAGGAATGAGCTCCATTAATTTTATAGGAATCTGCCATTTAGATTTGGATATTTTTTGTGTAAATGTAAAGCTAGTCGGCCGAAAAAAGAGGGAGTGATTGAGGGAAGGCCAGTGTGGATGTATATGTGTAATGGGAGTTTGAATCCACATCCACATCTTAACTCTATGACAAACTCTAAATTGAATGGCCCCACAAGAGGCTTTAAAGTGCTTGCGTGTGTGTGTGCATCTCTTTCGGAGAACAAGTGTGCATGTTTGATGTGTAAAAACATGGAAGGTGATGGTGAGGATATCCTTCTTGCCTTGTGACTCTTATCAGACTTTGAAGATCTGAGCTGAGCTTTTGAAATCAATGGAGCTGTTCAGTAACTCTCCGCCCCTTCACGACAAGCACATCTAAGAAGCCATTCACATCCATAATGCTCAGCAGCAGGCGAAGATGAAAAGTTGACCCTATGTTGTGTGAGCATCCGGCGCTGAAACACTAGTCTATTTTTAATAGGGGCCTGATGTGATTCAGTTTTATGTGAAATAACTAATGAGTCCTTCAAAGGAAGCCTCCATTCACTTCCCCCTCATGACAAAGATCATAGGTCAGTGTCAGCTAAATACATCTTCTGAGGCAGATGCTTACTGTAGCTGCTTATCTCATTAAGATTTCAAGAAATGGGTGGTGTTTTGGTGTCTACTTTACCTGCAGCTGCTGCTCCTTGAACATGTCAGGCCGAGGGGCGTTGAGTATGTCGTCGGCGAGCTGAGCCTGACTGTCTATGTTGACCGGTGTTGTGGCTTTACTGGACAGGAAGCTGTTGTAGATCTCCCTGGCTTGCTGAGAGAGCTGGAGGAGAAGGGAGAGTAGAATAGAGTAGTAGAGTGGCGGCAGGGGGAGGAAGGATGGAGGGTGGAGGAGAGGTCAAGGTTCAGATAAAAAAAATAGTGATCAGACAAAAAGAAAGCAGTGAAAGAGAGAGGAAAGAGATCAGAAATGATGAGATCTTATTAACATTATAATATTGTCCCTAATTATTGCTGAAGGAGTGTAAATGGATGCACGTGTGTGATCAAAAAGAGTCAGCTACCTGTTTCTTGTCATTTTCAGGGACCTGACTAAAGACATCACAGGCCTGCCAGAACCGGATATTCTCCTCACTGAACTCTTTCTTGAGGAACTCCTGAGGCAGAAGAATTAATTGTGGGTCAAAAATTAGGACACATCTGGCAAACTTAGTCAAGAGACAAAAATGTCTTCATAATGAGAGGCAATTTTTGAGATTTTATTTTGTTTTACATTTTTTTAAAAAAATATTTGTCATTTTTATGACCACTATAGCTCTGTCAATTATCAATATTCAGCATCAGAGTCAAAAATATAATGTTTGCATCAAAATGTAGTTAGCTGGAAGTGTAAAGTAGCAGAGAAAAGAAATACTAGAGTACTGTACAAGCACCTTAAAATGAGTAGACTTGTACTTGTACTTCATAGCATTTTCTCACTGCTTGTAACTTGTCTCTACAGAAAGGCCAACAGAATAATGATTTTACATAACTTGAGTATATAAAGCCATTTTTGTGACAGTGTGAGATATGGTCAACACTGGCTGGCACAAAACAACAATAAACTCCATTGCTGTTTAACTTGGACACTTTCTATTTTGTTTCGTGAATGTCCTTATGACAGTTCAAAGAAAGCACAGCCTGTTATCTGTTATGTGAATGTTGGTGGCAAACACCAGTCATGTGCTGCTCTAGTACCGAGAAGTAGCGGACTCCCACGGGGTCCTGCAGCAGTCTCTCGAAGCCTACAGCCCAGCTGGCCACTCTCCTCTCTGTGTGGCGCCGGTGGCTCTGAACACTGGGCAGGCTGGCATTACTGTTGAGACTGTTGTCGCTGCTGCAGCCCTGCAGCTCCACGCTGTTGAGTTCTGCTCACACACACACACACACACATGCACACAAAGACACACATCAAATAGTTGTTTTGACTTCAGTAGGGCTGAGGATCTATGTGTACCTCCCAATCTGATTTGATTCAGGGTGGAATGAATATAGCATATATGTTTTCCCTTTTGCTTGCTGTCCCTATGTGTTGCTTTGTTTTTCTGTGTCTGTATGCTTCACCTGAAGGCAGCACCATCAGTGACATGCTGTACACCTGGGCCCCGTGTGTCCCAGGTGTGCCCCATGTGGATAATAATGACAAAGCAGCACCCAGTCCAGTGAGACCTCCTCTACCATCAAGTGTTCCTGCTGAAGTGCTTTGTTCAGCACACCTTCACTCATACAGTCCCTACAATACTGATCATGCAGGTTAATCTACCCATTTGTTTTCAAATCATTGCCCTAGAAAAAAGTATTTTAAATATATACTGGTTACACAAAATAGGAAATATACACAAAACCCCATATAAAATTATAAAACTGTTGTTCAACAAAGTGTTCAGTGTTCCACTTTTTGAACATTACATCAGACAAAACTTTAGTTTTGTTGTCAGTAGCTGTAGGTATCCCTGCTGCACACAGCGTTCATGTGTCAGAGCCTATTTATTTTAATCTCAAACAACTCCCAACAGTATTAAACTATTTTCCTAACAAATTGAACAATCAATTAAAAGTAAGTATTACCCTTTAAGCACTAATTTCACATTTTAATTAAGGGGTTTTGTGGATGAATGCTTCATCGTTCTATAGAGGGTCCGCAGAGAATCCATAGACAAGAGTGGATTTAAGAATCGATCACTTTCCCCACCACTAGAGCTCTATGTTCCTAATGTTTAGAAAGACTAGCAGAGCAAAGGCACAGAGAGAAGCTGAGAATAACCAGAAGAATGGAGCCTCAGGCCCAATGAACTGGAAGCGGGAGGCTCAGTTGAGATAAAGCAGAATACAAAAACAGCCAGAGGGAAGGCATCACCGGTCAGGTGGCCAACACGACGCAAATCCTGTAAATAGACTCAAAGAGCAGTATGCTGCCCAAAGCTAAAGTCCTTGGCTATTAATGGTTTGCTCCAGTGTCATTTCCGTTTTTGCACATTTTCACACAGTTTCATAATTTAATGACAATTTTCTCACTGGGGATGTTATCTGTTTTTCCAAACTATTCAGCTCATTCACCCTCACTCAGTTTCAAACTGCATTGCAAACAAAAATTTTAACAGTGTTGGGGGTAACGTGTGACAAAGTAATTAATTAATGTAATCACATTACATCTGTCGTCAATGCAGTAGTGCCAGTACATAGTGGTATAAGGAGAACCGGGGCTAGCTGGTTAGCATTCTAACTTCAGTAGACATCTCTGCAACAAAATACATAGACAGTAGAAACAATAGTGTTGATGTTATCTCAAAGATGAAAGAACATCAACACTGTTGTTTCTTTTTCAACTTTGTTGATAATGTTAGTTAACTTTTTGAAAATGTTAAACAAAAAGTCCACCCACGTCTTTCCTTTCAAGAGGACAAAAGAAAGATCATGTGAATGTCCTTCTTAGGAAAAGGCTAAAAAGGAAAAGCTTATGACTAATAATGACTTTTTTGAGTAATGAACCAAACACTGGTCATTAGTGCTTAATCTGCTACTGTGCATGAGAAGCAAACATCACTTCATCCTTCCTCCTATCCTGTTTACTGTCACAAGGACTGGAGTCTTTTACAACACACATCTTATATACTGCAGATCACAAGTCTATGACAGAAACAAGGCCAACACTACAAAGGTGCATCACAACAGTAATATTCATTGTGTGGGCTGACACTAGCAATTCAAATTATTGCTAGTATACACCGTAAAAAAGGTTGATGTTGATATTCACAGTTAGAGATGTATGTTCCTGCCACCTTTCATTACTGGAATTAAATGGAAATATTCAAGGTTTCAAGTTACATTTTGAATTGGAAAAGGCCTTATGCTTCTGTGAACCAAGATGGATGTTGCAATATTTGAATCTAAACGTCTAAACGACGACAACTGTGATGATGTTTACTCACATAGTCCTTTTTTTCTGTTAAACTCTTATATTAAATGATTTGTTTGGCACTTTTCCAATCATGAATATTTAATGGTTTATAATATTTAAGACATACAGCCAATTTTTGGGATGTTTTAAGTAGGATTACAATATTATTTAGTAAATGTTGATATCTACAGTTCACAAAGAGCGCATTTTGCTAAACATGCAAGAGGAGTTCTTAGCTTATATTCAGTTCAAAAGGAACAGCACTAAACCATCAAGCGTTTTGAGCACAACAGCTGTCCTAACACACCTGCACACCCTGCAGTTGGGAATTACAAAACCCTTTATTTAATAAAACCATGTGATCTTATCGGCTGACTCTTTTTTAACTCTTCAAAAGAAATTCAGTGACTATATTAAACTCAAGCTAAACTTATATTCAACGTCAGAGCCTTCACAGTCAGTTTGTGAGATTTACTGCTCCCCAGTGCACTAAAATCTATGTGTTCTTTGGTCGAGCAGTTACCTGTGTAGAGTTGGTACGAGCCTGTGTGGTGCCAGCGGGGGAAGTAGCGAATCCTGAGGGGTATCCAAGCCCCTCCATCCATACTCACCCTATCAGGGCCCCTCGCAAACTCAAACACACCAAGCCGAACACACAGTCCAAGACGGGGCACATACACACACTCATATCTGACAACATCACAGGAAGGAAGCGAGAGAGAGAGAGGGGGATAAAAGGGAGAAGAGAGAAAGAGAGAGGCTGTTGGTTGTGAGCAACCTGGCTGACAACCAGAGAGACCACAGAGAGTCAGGTCACATCACGCACCTGCCTGGACGTTCTCTCTCTCCCTCACACACACACACACACACACACACACACACACACACACACACACACTCACACACCTCTATTGGCTTCCAGGGGTAGGTAAGTGATACAAGCAAACACAGGCCTTGAGATGATAAATTATTCACAGCTGAGGGTGGTGGGGGCTGATACATGTGCACACAGACACACACAAGCACACACTCATAAACTGCAGTATTGATGAGGAGCTTGTTAAAGGAAGGCCACTGCTGAGACTAATGAGACCTGCAGCCCCCAAACAGCTATACGCTCAAACGGACAGAAGCAAAGAACAAGACAGATATCTGTCAGCCTCTCCCTGACTTGACTTTTGTGAAAGATCATAAAATAAATATTTGTGAGGTAGAATCGCATCAGGCACAATTCAAATACTCTTGCTCTTAAGGAAGACTTCTTATTCAATGAATAAATTAACACTGAGTAAAACAGGTAAAATGTTCAATGGCTGATTCCATTAGTGTCCATGTGTCTATGAGGCAGAACAGCATAGCACATAACATAAAAATGTAGCATGTGGTTTCATTACTTAATGAAATAAACTATACCAGAGTGTAAATGATTTCAAGGAAACTACCTGCATTCAGTACTAAAAAAAGTAAAAGTATGTAAGCATCATCATCAAAAAAGTAAAAAGTCACTATGCAGAAAGGCCCATTTCAAAAATGGTAATGATTACATTACATGATTAAAATGAGTGACATGTTAATGTGTAAGCGTCTCTCATTGTAGCCAGTGAATGTGGAGCTAATTTCAACTACAATTTAGTGTATAAGCTGCTTGACATCTTTGCATTAACAAGTATTTGAGTATTTCCATCTGAAATTGCAAGGCGTAGAAATACAAAGAAGCATGAAATGGAAATAGTCAAGTAAAACACTTCAAAATAAACGTTTTTAGTCAAACATTATACAATTAAGGAATGTGATGAATACTGAAGTTGTGAGTGGGCTTTAAGTAGAGTTGTACACATTAAGCTGTTTTTTTTAATCAGTCCGATCAATACTAAACTATCAAAAGTGTAACGGATTATACCACACAGCTTTTTGCCTGCATTCTTCAATATCATCACATAATATGTCCACCCCCAATCCAGGCTCTTGCAAAATAACTCATAATTTCTAGTCTTTTGACAGAAAAATCATAGACATACCAGGCACTGGCAGATAAGTCTTTGCAAGAATCACAACTTTACTGGCGTTGATTTCAATCTTTGATCATTAAAGCTAAGACCCTCGTCGTCATACTGTGCTGGATTTGCGTGTCTCACTCTCAAGCACATCGGAGCTGCTTTCTCAGAAAATGGTTAGTTGAGCAGGGTCCCTTTACATGCTAAGATAACATTCATCATGTACCCTTAACTGAGTTAATGAGTTCCTAGATTCTTGTACTCAGTGTGCAGTATGAATAAACTGCCAGACTACTATCCCTTTTCTCTAACATATACTTATGTTATCTAAGGATGATGTTAAAATTACAGAGAATAACAAAGCAGCAAAGGCTTTGTGGAAATGCTCATCTTTAATACCCATAATGAAGTTAAATATCAGTAAATACAGAGCGCCACCTCAAGCTTGCTGCCTCTGGGCTTCATTTCATTTACTAACTCAAATCTCAAATCTAAGGGTTTATTTGCCGTCAGGGCCCCATCTCTCTGGAACAGTCTACCCTCTGTCGTCCGATCAGCTGAATCACTAAATGTCTTCAACAAACTTCTCAAAAGCCATCTCTATTATCTTGCACTCCCTACAATAGAACTGTAATTTTTAATTATGTTTTTAATTATGTTTTATGTTTACTGTATCCTGTACAGCACTTTGTAAACTTTGTTTGGAAAAAGTGCTATATAAATAAAAACTTACTTACTTATACTCTTAATTTACACTTTCACTACTGACTATTCCACCATGCTCCCTACATTGTATTCACATAAATGTGAGCAAGGTAAGCATGCTCTACAGTTTACTCACAAACAACTTAGCCTCTCACCCAGCAACATGTGGTGTGAATAAGTGGCCATAAACATTTGGAGCCGGTTCGAAACCCGTCTGCCATGGACTTTATGCCCACTTGTCCTGTTTCTCACCTCCTCTTCCTCCCTTTATCTCCCATCTGCCACAGATTGTCTTTCATGTGCATTTTCAAGGTGTTAAAGCACCATTAGTAATCTCCTAAACAGGAGACCTTTCGTTATTGTTGGCACGTGCTAATTGCGTAAATGACACCAACAGTTTACCTCAAAAACAACCCAACATGACACAGTCCAATTAAAAATCAATGCCTGAAAGGTCTGAACCACTAATTTAATCTACATATCCAGCAAAACACAAGATAATATAGACATTCTGTCTACTTATCAGTTGCATTCATTGATGTTTGCATACAATCGCTCCTATTTCATATACACACTAGTATAAATTAGCGGACTAAATGTGAGACCACGCAGTTAACCTTTTACTATGTGGTCTGAACCACACTGCTGTGTGTCCATCCATGATTTGCTAGCTCTTGTGTAGCCTTAATGTTTACAAATCTGGAGCGATTTTAGGATTAGAGCCTGCAAACCTCAGCAGAGCAGGCAGAGGTGGGGCAGGAGTTGAGCAGGTCAAACCAGACTGTCTGTTGTTTGTGTGAATGTAATGAAAGCAGCCATAAATGAGGGGTACACTACATGAACATGGCCATGTACTTCAGATGAGGACAACAATGTCAATTTCATTTCATCCCATTAAATGCTACTAAAAGTGGACCAATCCAACTGAAGGATAAGGGAAACCAATTAAAGCGTGGTCAAGGGTATAAAGTCAGGAAACAGGAATAAAAGTCATATTGATAAAAAAAATAGAGAATGTCAGATGTTATAAGGACAAATCTACTCACCTCCATCGGAGACTGCAGCGGACTGTAAAGGAAGACAGAAAAACATGGATTAGGATTTCCCTCATCACACAGATGACACAACCGCAATAACACAGCACACTAGAGCCAAGAGGCAGCTGCCCAGACACGCACTTTAGGCCACATGGAGACACAGACACAAACTGACTGTGTTTTCTCACAGGACCTGACCCGTTGTCACACACACTTTCACATCACAGTCAGGTTAGCGCCCACACTCATTGTCTTGTCTGTGGGTTGAATCATCTGTGAACTGGCTCTGCTGGCTCTGCAAGAAAACCTCCTCACAGGGGTGGGGCTTACTGTGTGTGAAGAGGTGAGGAGAAGAACTTTTGAGGCCTACCTGCCCCCAATTTCACAGGAAAGTGTTTGCAATGTTTCTGCGAATCTTATTTAATCACAAACAGACAAAGATATTTATACAAACATGTATTCACACCAGTCCTGAGTGTTCTATTTCGCTAACATAGACACAACACAGCACACAGATACACACATACACACACATACACACACACAATGCAGTGATTTTTATCCCAGACATGCTGAGCTGGGATGAGATCATTCAACACAGACATCAGTAATGTAGCTAACTCTGGAACATAGTTGAAACACTCTGTGACTCAGAAAGAGCAAAAGGAAAGCAGCAGACAAAGCAGAGGCAGGGGGAGAGAGAGAGAGAAAGAAAAGAGAGATGGGGAGAGACGTGAAAGGAGCGCTGATCAGCAATTAAAGACAGAGTTGTTTGTCAAAGACAGAATACAAAACTACTGTCAGCCACACTGTGGATCTGTCTCGGGGTTTAATCTGACCACTAATGTTGCTCAAGACAGACCTTATGCTCACTACTCACATATGATAGGCAGAGAGACCAGGCGAGGCTTTTTTCTTTGTTTCATTTGCACTTTGAATGATCTCATTGTTACTCAGCACAGACACATGGGAGTCTGCTGGATGACTTGATGTTTCTATGGGGTTATCGTATGGTCATCAGTTAGAAATGGTTCAACTTCCTTTCTAAAGAAACAAATAGTTTCTCTATCAGTTTGGTATGTTGAATCACACTTAATACAGTCACTGATTATCACTGCAATGCAAAGGGCTCTTACCAGCCATTTAATAAGAGTTTCTGTGTGCTTTGTAGTTGCAAACTCTTTACAGAAAAAAGGATAGATAAGGATATTTTATTCATACCAAAAACTGAGCTGCATTTGCACAGGTGCTCATGATGAAGTGTCCACACCCTGTCGTTACCCACAGGGTGAAATCAGACAGAGGTGTCATGGCAACTACCTTCACTTCACTATACTGTAGCAAAAAGAGAGAGTCTATCTGCAGAGTCGGAACCTATGAACCTAAGAAACATGTTTGCTTTCAGCTTTCTATATATATATATATATATATATATATATATATATATATATATATATATATATATATATATATATATATATATATATATATATATATATATATATACACACACAATGCCCAGTTTACATGCAGCGTGAAGGTAAAACATTAGAGAAACCCTGGTACGACAGACAGATTTCTGCGGGGAAAAGCTAATTTCTCAACCGTGTTTATACTAAATATCTTCAATATTTTATTAAAACGAAACCAAACCAAGGTGGCTTTCCCCTCATTAAGATTATAGATTATATGAATGTATGCAATTAAACTGCTGGACACAAGACGTAAAGGTCATTTACATTGTATGTGGCTTCATTTTTTTCCCATCACACTTGTGTATGTTTAATATTGGATCAGGATCAACCCAAACTCAAGCACAAATGGTGACAATGCAACATTTCTGCAAACCATAAAGTGTTGTAGCTTTGTGTGTTTTATGTTGCAACTTGAGATTTCTCTAGGCTTAGTTTTCTATTTTATGTTGTGACAGTGCTGTGCTTATGGTTTGGTTAAGTTTAGGCAAAATAAACACTTGGTTAGGATTGGAAAAGACCATGTCTGAGCTTAAAATACCTGTTTTGGTCACAATAAACACAGCTAGAGATGTCCCAACTTATCATAAAAATATATATGGTTTCTCTCGCCACTGAAATGGCTGTAAATGTTCAAGAGGTCTCCTTAAACATGTTGAAACAAAGCCTCAAACTGCTGTGACTGGCTTGCCAGCCTTTTCCTGTGTGTAACTCCAAGACCTTCCCCTCCACCTTGCAATATGAAAGTCATACTAGCCATACTGACTGGCCTGCCTGGACTGGCTTCCAAAGTATTCATGATGACACAAATCATGCCCGTTGGTCTGTTAAAATCAGAGACATTTCCGCAACAGATGTGATAATAGCCGTCTACTGTCAAACTCTGCAATACATCATTCTTCACAGTGAAGCTCAAACATATCAAATGTTAAATTTTGACTCGAGCGAGGGTTGAAAGCATTTCTAAAGAAAAGATCATTACTTGTGGGAGTACATCTTTGTGTTAAAGACAATGACATGACTAGAACTGAAACTGGCAGTAATATAAAAATAGAAGCTTCATGTAGGTTTAAATAATCAGTTTCCACAGCTGCAGTGTAGGCTGCACAATCCGATACATTCACAATGTCAGACTGCAGGGGAAAAACTGAACTACCTTCAGACCAAAAGCTTGTAACTCAGTGTAATGTTAAAGCCGACTCAGATTCTCCATCACAACCTGATTTCTTCCAATGACTTGTTCTTTTAGTGCACATCCACAAAGTGACTCTCCACTCATACATACATTGTGGTTAAGCAAATCCTGCAATGTCCTGACTCAGATTCATTGTACATCTTAAACTAATTAAATCTAATGAAGTTGACCCTCCCTATGCAGCATATGTGCTCCTTTGATTCATGTGTGTCTTGGCCATTTCCTCACTCGAGCCCGGCTGTCCTGACCAGATGGCACAGCAAACGTAATCACCAGGATTAGCTATTTCAGACTGTCCCTGGAAGAGCAGAGGTTGGCACCAGCGCGTGAAAAGAGATCTGATGTGACTTCATAGCAGCTGATTGTGGTCGAAGCGCCGCAGAGGACAAGAGAAGATGAGAGAGGCAGAAACCTCACCAGTGGAAACTGGTTACCTGATACGTACGTCCATCAGAGCCCCGCACATTTCTCATGTCACACATCTCAGCAGTGTGTATTCTTTCTCTGATGTGAATGTGTGCTTTACATGTGTGTTATATAGCCTTTATATGCATGTGGTTGACATCTGTGGGAGATGTTTTTGTATGTAGAGTGTGTTCTTTTGCATTTGTGAATGTATGTGTGTGTTCACCCCCGCCCCCATCCCTATTCAGCTCTGGCGTGATCACTTCCAGACGTACTCTGCAGTGGAGTGGTTTGGCCCTTGGTCGAGGCCCCAAGTCCCCTCTCTCCCTTTCTCTCTCTTTGCTTCCCTCTAACCCATTTTCAATCTCCCTCCTTCTGTTTGTTCTTCTCCCCCTATGCAGTCATCCAACTCTTTCTTCCGCTGTCCCTCATTACCAAGTTTCACTCCCTCCCTCCTTCAACCCTTCCTCAGTCATTCCAGCAGTGTTCCCCCTCCTCTCCTGGCAGATCCTGGTCATTCCTGACAACCCACAGGGAATGACTGGGGTTTTCCAGATTTTCCCTCCACAAGCTTGTCTCCCAAGGCCTCTGTCCACATTGAAGCACGCAGCTGGAAAATGTCTAGATGATAGAAAATTATAATATCCAAAATATCCTGCACAGTACGTTACAAAGAAGTCCTGCCACTTTATACACCCAAGTGTGATACTTTCCACTCCAATTTAGTAACCTCAATGTAGCTGAAAGTAGGAGATTTTCCGATATGTTAAAGCCCCAATATTGTCTGCGGTTATTGTCCACAGTTTGATGACACATACTGATGAGGCTTTTATGTCCTCATCAGACATCGTATGCACTGATAAGATCAGCGGAAAAAAAGTGACACAGTAGCACATGACTGATGGCTGTGATTAAGGTTGGTAGAAAAAAATAGTTCTGAGTAAAACCTCAGAATATGTGTGTGGTTACCATCTTTTGTTTTAAAAGTCAAACAGAGCTGTAGCTAATGGCTTTTTCTTATCAGTTAATATCTCAGCACATAATTTGTTTGGCACCCAAAACGTCAGTTATGATGGTGCATGACAGCCATTTCTAGGAGGAATATCTTTATTACACTTCGGTGTGTAGGATTGGCCCTATTGGTGTTGAATTTTAGGGCAAAATAAAAGACGCAGACCTAAGAATGTGCATAACAGAAAATCCTGCACTCAACATCAAGTTTTTTCAGCAATCGAGTGGAATAGCAGTTTGGTCCCCTATAAGACACAACTGCAAAGGTGTAATGATGTCACAGTACTCCCTGCCTCACTAGGAAGCGCACTTCAGTCATTTAATTGACTTTGTTGCTCTGACATGGATAAAAATGCTCAGCTGGGATTTTTCTGGTTTAGGTGTTCAGTTGTTACTGCAGTGGTCTGCCATTTCAGGTTGGCCTAGCAAAATTCATAAAGTTATGGTATTCCAGTCCATGTAGTATGGAAGTTTCATAGTAGCATCATAACAACATTTGCACCACTACATACAGTCTGAAGCTGGAGTACTGAAGCTACAACCCCACTGCAGCACAGAGCTGTATTTGAATATTCTACACTTTATACTTTGATGTAAACACAAACACCGATAATCTGTATGGCTAACACTGATCATCATATACAGTATACTGGTGGATATTCATAATTGTTTTTACAATAAACACATAGCAGTAACCGATATTTGGATAAGGATCCCTTTTTTTTTCAATCTTTATTTTGTTTTGTCATTAATCAAGGACATCAAGGACATATAAATGCTTATAAAAAAGTAGTAAAAATACTTTAATTAGGCATTGCTGTGGTATGTACTATACGTACATACGGTGAAAGGCATGTGTAAGTGGGAAATTGTTTTGTGTTCTCAGTTGGCCAAACTCTACCAGCCCTCCAGTTTTATCAGTACAACTCTAGTGCAGTCCTAAAATCATTACAAAAAAATGCTGAATTAAATATCATGGCAAATTCATCTTTTGGTAGTAATTAAATCTATGAAATAGCAAAAAATGCTCATAAGAATTTCTTAAAGCCCAAGGTGACACCTTCAAAATGTAAGTTCTGTCCAACTAATGGTCGAAAACTTCAAGAGATTATTTTTTCAACTATATAAATGCAGCAAATCCTCACATTTAAGTAGCTGGAACCATGAACATTTTGCTTGATAAATAACTGAAACAGTTTAACATCAATTGATACAGTTTATGTCTATTGATGTATCAATTGATTATTCATCAGCACTTACAGGTAGATATTCAGCAATGTAAAATCAGTAAATCTTTTATTTTAATTATCACTAAATTAATCAAACTTTAGTTTAATTAACAGTTATTTCACTGTCAAATGATTAAATGCTTTATAAACCATTTATTTAGAGAATTGTTTATTATAAAGTTGCTAGTGATGTTTAGAATACTTTGTAAATGCTTAATAAATACTGTCGTTCATTTCTAAACTTTATTTGAATGGCCTTTATAAAGTTGAAAATGATGTCTATAAACCCTAAACAACTGGTAACAAATGGTTTGTGAAGCATGTCATTGTTTGTTAATTATGTCACTAATGACGGTTACTATTACGTGTTACCATCAAACCATATCAGACACCCCATTTGTAACTCGCCCAGTTGTTTTTAAGCCTCAGTTAGTCTGTGGATGCTGGCACATCTTGAATTACATCTTTTATTTCACAATAATACAATCAAGTCTGTGAAGAACTTCATTAGAACATTTTCTGTCTTCTGAGAAATCCTGTGCTATGATCAGTAAAACAGTGGAAGTGTTGTGGACAGTTATACAAAGAAAAAGAACACAAACCACTTTCACACCCACTTTAACAGAAGATAAGATGGCTGAATCACATGTCGTCACACACTGTGTGAATCAATCTTCCAGCCTCATTTTTCATGCTTAGTTCATCACTGCTGCTGCTACATGTGGATCTCTTCACTAAAAGAAGAAGACAGAGGTGTCAGTGGGGCCTAGGTGTTGTTCTGAATTGTGACTTTGGTGATCAGTAGTGACCTGTTGGTTTCTGTGCAGTTTAAAAACAAGATTTTTTGCTAACAGGTCCCAACATGTTCGCACAACCTACATCATTCTCCTTTCTGCTCCCTGAACATAAAATATCACCTTGTAGCCACATGCCTGGCCTGTTAATGGTGTGTTTATGTGTGTCTGTACAGAGCGGTTGGTCACAGTGAGCACAGGTCCCAAATGCTTTATTAGCTGTGACAAGTGGGAGAGGGGTGGCTTACATCATCTGTTATGAAGCCTGGACGTCGGGTTCAAAATATGGCAAAACACAGGGTGCAATTTACAGCCGCTCGTCCTCACCGTTATCATAATATTAATACTTTAAAGGCCATAAAAAAGTCTCCTTTACGATCTCAAGTTTCCAAGATGTTCCCTCACTGTTTTTGTGCGTCTAGGCAGACGACATTTCCTGGAAAATGACACTCTGTTTCATGAGATGAGACACAGAGCAGCCAGTAACACTTCAACAGAGTGAATAAAAAGTGTCTATCTGTGGTAGAAACCGTCAGGGATAACATATGCACTCACATGCACAAAGACAAGACTGTTTGTACCACAGGAACCTTACTCCTGGCTCCATCACTGCTGCTGTAACTGCCACCTTTGGACAGGAATGAGCTTCACATCTTATGTGTGTAGGTGAAAGATGACCATGAAGTGAAATATGGAGGGACACTAAACATTCCTTCCAAGTGTGCCTGTGAACACTGGCATGACTAGAGACAGACCACACCTATAACTGAACAACTAGCACACACATGCTATCCTTAAAAGGTGACTTAGTATTCACAACACAGATTAGTGCGCGCATGCAAACACAGACACGCACACAGCTTCCAGCTGAGGAGGAAGCTGTTGCGCCAGCAGTCTCAATGTGTGCGTGCCAGGTTGTTTACTTTTGAATATGAGGTGAATAGTGGCTGCCATTGAGAAGAGTGGAGTCACCCTGCCAGGATTGGCAACCATGAAACCGCTTAGCGTTAGCTTAACTCGGAGAGGATGGGATGAGGAGAACAAGCTGATTAAGTTAAACGATCCAAAATTGAGGCACATGAGGCTACGCAAGGTGAGAGCATGGGGGACGAACCTTCATGCTACCCTTAGATGAAGACAGATCAAATCACTTCCTGACAAAAAAAGATTTTTAAAAAAATAACTGACTAAAATCAAGGAATAAACAAACATGCAACGATCAACAAACTCTGTGTCAATGGACCCAGTGTGTCCATCGTCTTCAGCGTTCCCAGAGACATTTAAAAACTTAATTTCTTTCCAAAGTGAAAACCCTCTGTGACCGTCCTTGGAATTCTAGGATAAAGGCCCTAAATCCCTGCAGTGTATTCAGGAATCAATATCCACTCTCTATGAAAGGAAGGAATGCAGATAATGTTTGTTTCCGTACAATAGAGCCACACAGGAGATGTGGCTCAGAGACTGAGCCGGTGATAAATGTTTGCTTTAGTTGGCTCCTTGCCTTCAACACACACAGACACGGAGAGGGAGAACAAGATGTAAACACAATACAAATCTGATCGAATACCTCTGTTTGCACACACTCACATCTGCCAGACGACGCGCCAAATTAAGTGAAATTCCACAGTAAAAGGGAACAGCTTCGTCAGATCACCTCTCCATTGTCTCGCAGCTGTCAGACAAGCTTTAAGTTTAAATGTATAAAACATATGACTCACGGAGGGAAGAAAAAAAAGAGGTCTGTTTTCTCTTTGCCTCCATTTGTCTCATGGCTCCTGTCTCTACCTCTGTTTCTGTTCCTCTCTCTCTCTCTACATCTCTCACTCTGACCCAAAACACATCTGGCTTTGAGAGGAAGGGAAACAGCCCAGAGCTGTCTCAAACTCCTGTTAGTCTTTCATTTTTCATTTTCCTTCTGTCTCACCTTTACACACACTTTCCCAGTCTGCCACCACCACCATGTCCTTTCTTTCAGGGAGACTTGTTCCGTATAACTTTTTGGACAGTTTCTTTCCCCTTGCCCTCTCTGCTTCTTTTATTTTGTCATCATTAATCTCCACTTGTCTTACATGCTCCCCTCCCATCTCTGTATTTTCCCTCTCGGATGGTCTGAAGGTAATGGATTCCTCTCTCTCTGTGTACTTTGCAGTAGGTAATAGTCCTCTCTTTCCTCCATCTGTCCCTGTCGTAGTCATTTGCAGTGAGTACAACAACACTGGTATGCACTGTCACCTGCAATGAATTGCGTTCTCACTACACTTTACTTCTTTGTCCCTATGCCGTTTCATCCTCTGAATTTTTTTTGTCAGTGACTGCACAGAGGGAAAGCCGGGTAGGAAATTAATGTCAGGAAAAATGCTGCCGAATTTTTGATGTGGCTGCTAACTTTTTCCACTTGTGGCACTTTGGCAGCATCACAGCCAGACTTAAACAGAAAAATGTTGGAATATTTCAAACTCAGTGTTAGTTAGACATACATACATGAGTAAGTAAGTCTCTCCTGCTTAAAAAAAAAAAAAAAAAAAGTCCAGCAGGTTATGCACTCTCACTCTCTTGCTAGTGTGTGTGTGGATACTACTCACTGTATTGAAGTTCCAGACCCGCTTGAAGGAGAGCCTCTTCCTCAGGCTCATCCTGCTCTCCTCTCACACAGGAGGAAACCCACTGACTGCTCACTCTACATGTCTGGACCACGCAAACACACATGAAAACAGTCGCGCTCGCATGTGCTCTCGCTGACAGAGCTATTTAAGGCAGGAAATTCACGCAGACCGCTGACTTGCACGGAGCCATGCCTCGGCACATCTGTCACACACACATCAAAAGAATGATGTGCTAAAGTTGCATTCGGTAAATGAACTCTTCTCTCTGACTATATCAAATACCTCTCCCTCTCTTTCTCACACACACACACTCCTCCACACACTTAGCTGACAGACTGAGTAGGAAGTTCCATTCTCTCGCAGACGCACGCACACACACGCACACTCACTCTGTTTCCATAGTGACACGCCCCCATCGGGCAGCAGTCGTAGTGAAGGGGAGGGAACAAAGGTGAGTCTGCCAATCAGGCTGCAGCACAGCCTTTACCTCTCCACCCACCTCCTACTCCTCCCTGTTCAAATCACAGTTCTGCAAGTTTAGGTTTGATCTAATGTTTTCCAATGATTTTTCAAATAAATTGTCTTCCTTGCAGTGTGTACTATAAGCAAAGAAGGAGGATGAAAAGAGAAATGAAGAGGAAGAAGAGAGGGTTTAATCTGAAGTGTCAGCTTTGAAAACCTTAATGAAATTTCTGCAGGTTTGTTAAAAGGTCAACTGAAGCTAACAAAGGCACTTCACAGGACAGAGCTGTGTACTTCAGCACACACTCTCACACACACACACTCTCACACACACAAAGGCTGCAATTGAATATGTCTGTATGGCCTACACCTAGCTCCCCCTAATTTCCTGTTTTGGCAAAGAAGACTAAGAGTTTCTGTTACACCTTCTCCCATACAGTACCTCCACAGTCTGTATTTTTGATGCCACTGTCTATGACTCTGATGAGGTGTTCGGTGACAAGAAAACACATCCAGTAAAAATGTCTGTTTGATCTGGTCTGGGACCAGCAGGTAGGTGCTGACTCTGAGCTGGACTCTGCACTAGTAGCATTTATATGTTTGTGTTTGTGTAGAACTGCATTTACTGACAGCAGTTGTACAAACTGTTCCCGAGCCATATAGCAATATATTTTACCCATGATCCTTTATATCATGTGTTTCACAAAATGGTGAACCTCTCACCATCGTTGCTTGTGTTCATCTTTTTGAGGATGCTCCTTACATATCAAATCACCTGTTAACATAGAACCTGTTCTCTGTCATGACGCTTTCTTACTAAGATATGCATTGTTCAAGTCACGTGGTTTATAATGTTACACTATGTCCAGTTATTTAAGTTTAGCTTATGAGCTTGTAAAACTACACATTTTGGCCAGCATACAATTTCCCCCAAAATATGATCACTGACTTAATTCTACATCAGTTTTGTTTCTATATTAATTCAACATTTAACATTCACAATTTGGCAACGCAGGTCTCAACATTTTAAAAATCAAGTAATCAGTGTTCAAAACATTGTTGTATGTGTGCCAGACTCCTTACATACTGTGGCAAACTGTGATCATTTCCACTTGTCTTTATTCTCTGAGCTGGACTTGGAATGAATGCTTTTCCAATTGTGAATAAACAGTGTGTTGAAGTTTTACTGCAGAAGAATCAAGAACATCATAGAACCTCTCAAAACACGAGACAACCAGTAAACATTCAAACCTATGTAAGCTACAGCATGTCCCCTACCATTCTCTCCCAGTATTTCTAATGAAAAGTGTCACTTTGAAAACAAAACATGACATTTTCACTGGCTTCTTTTCAGCCCCACAAGCACCATTTGAGGCCATAGACCTCAAATGCAGTGCCATATTGTTGTTAAAGTTAATGTTAACCTTCCACGTCGCCGTATCATAGCAACCTCAGGGATGGATCCAGCACTAAGTCCCCCCCCACCACTAACACACACACACACACACACACACACACACAAACACACACACACACAGTGAGTCTGAAAGCACTGCCAAAGCCCTAATTACCAGGGCTTCTAATGCTGAAGAGGCCGCCCAGTGGAGCCTTCAGTTTTAACACATTACGGTTTGCCTGGTTCAATTTTACTCAAATGCACCTCGAGAGCTACATTATTCAAACTTCGGGTTCTTAATTAAAGAACAGCTCACTGGTCTTCTTTACACATCTTTGACAGGGCAGGAAGAACAACGAGTGGTGCATGAGTAACCTGTGCTCAAGCTCAGCCCAAAACACATCAGCCGACAGAGGGGGAAGAGAGAGGTACCGGGCGCCAACACAGGATGAGAAGGATGTCACAAAGTTTAAGTTGGCTAAATCCACATCCTGCGGAGAAGAGGAAGAGAGCAGAGGAGGAGAGATGGGAAGAAAAAAAGAGGAGAGGAGATTTCTCATATCTCACTCCTCTCTTTAGCCTCATTCCTGTGGTCTAGCCAACCAGCTCTGTTCCATTGTGTGTGTGTGTGTGTGTCTGTGTGTGCCTGTGTGTGCCTGTGTATGTGCGTGTACATAAGATCATGGCCGTTTCTAGGGTAGTTCAACATAAAAGGGAAATGTTCTCTTCGGCAGATATCAGATGACAGTAATACAACAGGACTACACACAGAAACACACACACACACGCGCACGCGCACACACACACACACACATATACAACACATGTTAAGTTAACACTACACTAACACTACTAATACAATTTTTTTGTACCCCTGGTGTGCATTTCTCTACCGCCATTTTAAGCAAACCAGACACATTTGCATGCCTAAAATGTATTTGGTTATCTAGCCACGTAAATTCTCAGTGGGTTTTCCATATCACATATGTCAGCGCTGTGTTGGAAACATGCTAACACCCTAAATAATTAGTATCATAAGCTGTGATTCTTTTTTCCAAACTGTCAATAGATAAAACTGGTACAGAGCACTGCTGCCAGACTTACTGGGACGAGGTATAAGGGGTTTAATCACAGAGGACACATCACCCTCATGCTTGCCTTGCTCCACTGGTTCCCTGTTAGATTTCAAATTGATTTTGCTCACTTTTAAGGCATTAAATGTCATCGGCCCTATGTACATTTCTGATTTATTGATCTTGTATGTTCCCTCTGGAGTAGACCACTGAGATCTGCGGACGGAGCCCTGCTGGTTACTCTCCGGTCACAATTAGTGTTAGAGGATGATTGGGTTTTTGCTACTAGGAGCCCTAAACTATGGAACTCTCTGCTGAATGAACTGAGACACACTTTAAGTGTCCATAGCCTCTTTTAAAATCTCATCTTGCTCTTTTAATACATGCTTTTATTTATACTGTTTTTATTTCAATGTACTCAGTCTTCATTTTGTTGCTATTTTGGGTGCCTTGTCTGGCTTTGTTATTAAGCACTTTGTAGCTTTGTTAAGAAATGTGCTACATTAGTGAAGTTTATTATTACTATCACCTTACCATAAAGCAATGAATCTCTATCTGTCTGTCTGTCTATCTATCTTTCTGTATGTCCTTCACATATCTCGAGAACCATTAATATTATCTATGTCACACTTTGCAAGTATACTGCTGAGGACCCAAGGAAGAGCAATGTCGAGTGTTAAGTTATTTCGCACACAGCACTTTTAAACAAGCGAACAACAAGCCACTCATCTGACTGTGTTGCAAGGCCTCTTTAATATACTGTGAGCATTGTCGCATCACTGCAGGGCAGGGCTTCGGGGCTCTGACTGACTGAGGGGGACAAAGGCACGCACGCAGAACCAGAGCTCTTGAGTTGCATCATCTCCACTAACTCCGATCGACCATATTCTATTATTTTTTTAAAGCAATGGTGAATCGTGGAGCCCGTTAATAGTTCCCACAACTTAGCTGAAAATACTAGCAGCCAAGTACTGTACATCGGTCAGTCAATAAATCACGTATTAACTACAAACTGACAAACATCGCATTTTTGTCTCTGTAGTCATAAATTCCAGTCTCTAAAATTGCATTTTGAACTTCCGTTGTCGCGCAGAACAAAAAACAGACATGGAGGCGGTGAAAATATCTAATAGGAACACAGAGACATGTGACTGGCATGTTTATTTGGGGTAAACTAATCATTATATTAATGAGTATAAAAAATGTTGAGAATTGTCAATGACTTAATCGTTAGATGAATGAATTAATGAATTAATTAATGAGTAAAAGAAAATTGGTGCAACCCTAGACTCGGTTATACCCAGAGCATTGCTCGCCATAGACTAATACAACCAGAGATAACAGGCTTAGCTACCTGGCTATGACCAGTAAGCACAACTACCCAAAATTCAAATTTCTATGATCTCATTGTATCAACATATTGTCCAACCTATGTATGTGACACATTTTGAACTCCTTTTTTTAACTTTTGCAAATCATTATCACAATGTGGAACAATTCAAAAGTTCAGACGTTTGGAAAGAGTGCCCTGAACACGAGGTCTTCAATAAAGTGTATGAGAGAACCCAGGAGGAATCAACAGGTGGTTTACATTAAAGGTTTAACCAACGATTAAAACGCTGAATATATACATGAAACTGAGGGGCTTGTATTAACTCACTCTCAACCTGGCTCTGTCAAAAGAACAATGTTTTCCATGCAGAAAATTGTTAATCATCTCTCTCTCTGCCTCGCACACAACCACTGTAATTTAACAAAACTCAACACTGCCCTCTGCTGCCAGGATGGAGGTAAGGCACTGAATAGAGCAGAGGAGGAGAAAACTTCTGATTTAATTTTTCATTACTGCTACAGACCCACGAATCATCATAAGATGGTTGACCAAAAATGGGTTAGATGATCTGACTTAACAATGATCCATACTGTGCATTAGTATGAATAGATTTTTGTTCCTTTCTTATTTGACAGGACAGTGTAAGAGTGGCAAGGAATGGGGGAAAGACAGGCTTGCAGACATGCAGCAAAGGGCTCCAGCTTGGAGTGGAACCCAAGCTAACACACAATCACACACGCACACACACACATGTAATCTTATTTAAAAGCTCAACATATAAGACCTTTAACTCAAGCAGTGAACTTCTGGCCTCTCTGTGTATGCTGTCTCATGTCTGCCCATCTATAAAACTGGTGACTGTCAGATCATCATCAAAGATGACACACACTGCTGAAGGCGACTTGCATGTGTTAACGTGATGATTTACAGGGGTTGCACCGGCCACCAACTGCAAAATTATGCAAAGAAGGAAAGAGGAGAAATCTTGAAAATCATGATGACTCATTCCAAACAGGAAAACTGCAGCAGTAAAGAGGAAGAGTGGTCAGAAGCAGACCTTCACCCACAGACTGAGTGAAAAACACTTCACAGGATATCTGCGTAACAGCTGCTGCAAACTATAGCCTCCGACTGGTACGTTTTTTTCTCCCATTTTGTCTCCAATTTTTAAGTTGATACACAGTGCTGCAGCTCACATGACATAGTTTGATTGTGCTGATGTGGTAAACTGTGCCCATCTGACACTCTGCGGAGATAAAAAAGGAGCGCTTGTGTTTGTTTAAAATCAGAGTTACGTCTGATATGACTCCTGGCCTCCTGAGGTGTTTTCGTGTACAGGAGCAGCGTTGATCCTGTCTCATCATCTGATTTTCCTTCCCCAACGTTCTCTGCTCCCAGGGTATATCACGAGGAACACACACAGTGTGAATACACACACACAAACAGAGGAGTAAATGTGTCTGCAGGTTCTTATCTTTGGGTGTGCTTATTCAGTATGTGAATGAGTGTTTTTTGTGTGTGTGTGTGTGTGTGTGTGTGTGTGTGTGTGTGTGTGTGTGTGTGTGTGTGTGTGTGTCTGTGTGCGTGTCTGTGTGTGTGTCTGTGTGTGTGTCTGCGTGTGTCTGTGTCTGAGTTAGGTCAAAGGGCTCACGGGCTGCTCTTTTCTCACTGCTGTGTTTAGTGAAATAATGTCCTGTGCTGCTTTCCACAAGAGTGTTAAAAAACCTGCAGAATTGCATACGCTCACACACCAATCCACACAACACCACTGACCTATTAGAGGAAGTGCTGCAACTACTGATTATTTTCCATCTATTAATTTGTTGATTTTTTCCTTGCTTAATCAATTACTTTTTTGTTCTATAAAATGTCAGGAAAGGGCTGAAGAGAATTATGACTCTTTTTACTTAGAAATTACACAATTCCATTAATCAATTGTCAAAATAGTTGGCAAGTGACTTGACAACTAATCAATTTTAAATATTTTTACAGTGAAATGTAATATACACTGACACACATTTAAAAAGAAAATTGCATCAACACATCGGACAAACATCTTTATCAAAATAATACTCCTTGAAACCCATGGAAGAAAAACACAAACACTTTTATAACCAAAGAATCAACAGGTTTCCCTTTAACTCAACACAGCTAAAAAAGACCCTGTTGATTGGCCTGCACATGTCACATGATCTGTCATTCCAGAGATAGGCCTTGCAAAAAAGTTTCAGGACATTTCATTCATCTTAACCCAAAATAAATATGTACTGGATGACCAGCATGACTTGACAGCTCTGCAGGAACAGCAACAAAAAAAGACAGCCCTGGCATTAACCTAGAGACTTTGATGAGATTCTGTTTGACATATAAAGCTTTAAAATGTTTGAAAATTCAAGATGACAATACATCTATTTGTAAAATTTATTCGGCTGAAGAATCATCTGCTCGAGCACTGTAGGTCTAAAACAGTCACGATTGTGTAACGTTGCCTGCATGCTATATGTGACAGAAGCAAGGGAGTCATCGGGGGATCATATATAGGCTGCATCAATATAGGGAGAGCAAACACACACACGCACGCACACAAATTCTCACTTTCACACACATGCACACACACACACACAGCTCGTTAACTCACTGGATCAGCAGCCGTTTCAGAATCCACGCTCAAAGTTTGCTGCTCCATGAAGGAAGAGACAAGTAATCCTCAGCACTGCATGCGAGACCTTCCCTCAGCACACATTGTCATCAGCTGTTGAATGTGTGTGTGTGTGTGTGTGTGTGTGTGTGTGTGTGTGTGTGTGTGTGTGTGTGTGTGTGTGTGTGTGTATGTGTGTGTGTGCGTGCGTGCGTGCGCGCAGAGAGACGAAGCGGCAAAGCTTGACGGCTTTCAAATGTCCAAACCGCTACAGAATGTCGCTGTCGCTAGATTCCCCCTTCCCTCTCGCCCTCTCTCCCTCATCCCCCCTCCTCCTCCCTCTGTATCGCCTCTCCCTGGCCCAGCCTCTCCGTTCTCCCCCTCCTCTTTTTCTGCTTTTCCACCCACCGTCAGATCATTTCTATTCCACCCACACTGCTGTGGGCTGAGACATACACACACAAACACTCACACACACACAACACCCACTTGGACGAATGCGGAGGCACGGCTGCAGAGGGAGACCCCTTGCCATTAAGGAACACACACCCGCACATAAAATCAGCGCCGAGTTGAATGCGTTACCCTCAGACCTCCTATGTCATCTGCTTAGTATGCCCCGTGCATGTCCGGAGCACAGAGAGGAAACTGACATTCATGATGGGTGGGGGCAAAAGCAGAGCAGACAGGAAGACAGAGAAATGGGTATGTGTGGAAAACTGGGAGATCCTCCAGTTGACAGCGAGGATTGATATTTGTAGCGATAATAAGGCTGTTTATGACTGAACTAAGAAAAAGCTGCATTCCTCAACAAGCCTTGACACACAGTGGAGGTACCCCCCAAGGGTAACTCCACCCATTTTACACATTGTACTGTATGCATTTACAGATCTTGGGGAGTACAACTGCGTACATGAATAAAGCAATATAAAGACTTTTGGGTCAAGAGGAAGCTGCATGTAATCTGATAAATTGCTTTCAGTGATGTCACTTAGTGGCTAAGTTGCAGCTTTTTAAGTCTCATGAAACCATGGTCAAGTATGTACAAATTGGTGGCATTTGGCAGTGGGGTTACATTTTGCTGCAAACATAATATACCTCATCATACCAAGCATATAAAAGAAACGACGAGGGACAACTGATATTAAAAAATGATAAAAACACAAAAGGCCCCAGCTAGAACCCGTGTTTGGTTTTGTCCAATCTAGGCTACTGTAGGAACATGACAGACTTTGTGGAAGAGGACTTGTGCCCTCTGTAGATATAATAGGCTCGATCTAGGGTAACAAAACATGGTTCTTATTTTCAGGTGATTAAGCTTTTTTTCATTATAAACATCATATTCAATTTCTTCCAATAATTTGCCCTGAATCCTACACACTGGACCTTTATAACATAAAATTATATTTACCCATCACCACTGCCTGGTCCTTGACTTATGAATAATTATTCTATTTAAATTCAAAAAACAAGGCCAATTTACTAGCTTTCTAGTGCTTTCAAACATATCTCAATCTTCCACTCCAGCAGATTGTTTGATGTTGTGTTTGATGATCAAATAAACCAGTACCTATATTATTTTTCAAGTATGTCCTAAAACAGTACTCATATACCAACTTCCTCTGTTCATACTGAAAGAATGAGAGATCACCTCCTAATACGATTATGTAAGTCACGGGGGATACAGTCCTCGTTCTGTGCAAAAAATGCATTCCAAGGATCTTTTTAGTACAAAAAAGTACTCTTTTTTTGTCATTGTGACCGCCTGGCAGCTCAGAAAGTAAATATTATGTCAAAACAGATAGAAGAAACTTTGAACTTAAATTTCCACGATATAGGACAAAGACTTTAGATCTACCTAGGCATCTGAATCCACATACTGTATTGGCATCAGATGAACTTTAGAATACATTTTTGCACAGAGCAAGGACTGTGGATGTTGTTTTTCCATCTCTTTTACAGTATGCAATTGTCTTAGGAAAGGATCAGTTAATAGCAGATACAAAACCTTTACTATACATACAATATACTTATTAATATAATTATGTAGCGAGTTTGAGGATAACTTACCCTAAATACTAATGGGGACACTAGATCACATGGAGTTTTTTTGGGAGACTGGCTGATCTTTAACTTGAACCAAAAATGTTCCAACACAGTTCAAATAGTGTTTTAAGGTGACTTAACCTCAGAGCTACAGTCAGGTGCATGTCTTGGGGTTATGGCCCTGATACATGTTTGTGTGCGATATCAGTTGAAAGATCCCATCCTTCCCAAAATCAGGCTACATTTGTCTCAGTGGAGAAGAAGCCAAAATAAGACTTCTTAATCAATTAGATTTGGGAAATCATGCGCTAATGGTTAGGCAAAAACAGGCAGATACACATAAAATCATCAAACAAAAGGTCAGTTCTACATAGTTGGTGATATTGATGGATTCGGTAACTGCCTGGCTTTGATGTGTAAAATGATGCAAACTGTTATGTAATAGTATACCCAGCAAAAAGACAAAAAACAAACAAAACATCTGCAATCAAGAGTAAATGCACAGTTGGCTGAAGAGGCAAGTACATCTATAGATCCAGTGAGGAAAGGATTTCCTAACTTTTTTCATTTTGCAGCACTTTTTCCTTTCATGACCATCACTATTAAGAATTAGAATTTATAGTTCAAAAGATTCAGATTAGATTGATTTGGCAAAGCCTATGGTCAGACGTTGGTATGGGACAATATGGCAATGTCATATCACGATTATACTGGCCGAAATAATTGCGATACATATAGATATAACTTGTTAAAAGAAAAATATCTTTTATTTTGGAATCATTGGAAAGATGCCATAATTCAAAATAAAACAGAACAAAACAATAAATGACTATGTTATCAAGCTATACAGCTTTTTCAAGTTATACATGAAGGATATTCATGATTATACCAACAATAGCAATTCACCATGATCAACTTGAGCATTTCTATAATGAGCTGCTTTTGTCTTCTGCATTTCGAGCAATACGTAGATAATAATGCTTTGTTAGAATTTGATGCCAAGACTAAAATATACAGATAACACATCCTGCCCTGGTAAAATATCTCTGTTGTGCTGCAGAGCTGTCAGGTGGACGTGTCTCTCCCACCAACACTTGAGCTCTACTGGAGGGAACCTGCATCTTCCTCCACCTATCATTATGGTGCAGCTCATGGAGGAAACAGCAGCAATCAGTATGGCAATCAGCATGTTGTGTGCATGGTTAGCATGTTGTTATATCTGAGCATTCGACCTCTGAAGGCTTATTTGTGTCTGTTCATTTGTCAGTCGCACTTTAATAGATGGCTCACACAGATACGACCAGTTGCACTCATAGTCAGCTTATTGTTCAGATTTTAACCTTGGAAGACCCCTTGTTTGTGTCCTGCGTGTGGGGCTGCTTTTTTTTCCATTTCGTTCATGGCTGTCTCCAAAATAGCTCTCTGTGGTTTCAAACACTAATGCTTTCAAACAAAGTTGTTTTTTTTTGTTTTTTTTGTTTTTTTTTAAACAGTGTCTCTTAGCCTGCATGCGCATGCGACTAAATGGAAAATGATATGGCAGAAAGTTCATCAGACAGCTGACATCAAGACAGACACAGCTGGAGCAGAGTCTGACAGCTTGACTTCCTTCCCCTCATTGCTGTCATAAGACATTGTCTGTTTGTTTGTTTTGTTGTTTGTGTGTGTGTGTGCGAGTGTGTAATGGCAATCAGACCCATCACAAGATAAGCTGCAAGACATTCACACATGCTGTAAGCATACAGCACTATGCACAAACAAACACACTTACATGCACTTTAACTGCAGCATTAAGTCTGAAAGCTGCTGGTGGAGCTCAGATGGCACAGCTATCAAGATGGCAGAGAACTGTGTGTGTGCGTGTGTGTGTGTGTGCGTGTGTGTGTGTGTAATCATGGTGCAAAAATGCTTCTGGGCATTGGTGTTTGTGTGTTATTGACTTGCTTTTAGGGTTGTGTGTGCATATGCTTGTCTCTTCATTTATGTGTGTGTGTGTGTGTGTGTGTGTGTGTGTGTGTGTGTGTGTGTGTGTGTGTGTGTGTGTGTGTGTGTCTATACACTGTATGTGCTTTTGTGTTGAGGTCTCACTAACGAGGGGAATGTCAGCTTGTTGCTCATCAGAGCTCATTAGAAGTGCAGGCTAACACTTCGAACCCCATTACCCCCCACCACCATCACCACACGAACACACACATACACACCAATCTCTCTCTCCCTCCCCCCCCTCACAACACAAAGCCCTCTCTGTTTGTGGACATTACCGCATGTGCAGCAAGAGAAAAAGGCCTAACGACCGGAAGAATAAGGTAGAATAGAGGGGGGGGGTGGGTCGGGGGGAGGGTAATGGGGAGCGAAGAAGAGAGAAACCCTGGCATGTGGTGGTCTGGCAGAGAGAGCGAAAGAGCTACCCCTGTTTGAAACACACAGAATGGAGGGCAATTCAAATGCACTGCTCCCTATGAAATTAAAATCACCTGATGACAAATCTTTTTTCCCTTATAATAATTATATAATATAATAATATTTATAATAATCATATAGTAAGTTTAATGTGAAAACAAACAGCAATGGATTTGTGGTTAGGAAAATTAATTTGAGACAGAAAGGTATTTGAAAGACCGATATAAATGTTTTATCACATAAAAATCAGTTAAGAAAAAACATATCGCGTTTGATTCCATTCTCAGTCTCTCGCTCCCCATACTTCCTGCCTGTCTGCACTGTACTGCCCAGTAAAGGAAAAATGCCAAAAATGTGTATTGAAAAAATGTACTAGTGAAGCAACAGTGTGGAATCTGCTTATCTGCTCCCTGGGTGCCTCAGCAGCCACTAAATGGCGGAAACATTTAGCTTCTTCTGATCGCTATCTCAGGACCAAAACTACTGTTACAAGTGTTCACAAACAGCAGGACTCTGCTCTGGTCTCACCAGTCTACAGACACACACGCATACATAAAAGCAGGCAGTCCATGATGAGGATAAGACTTAGTATTTACTACTTTAGTTTACCTTTAATGTACAGTTCAATTCTATACTTAGATACCTGTTTTCTCACTCACAGATAAAAAGCAGCTGCCGCAGACTTTCTCTTTGGAAATGTTGTAAAGTAGAACTAAATAGGCATATTGTTCTTCAAAACTCATGGCTCTCAAATGACTGGATGCATCAGGTCATTTCTTGCAGCTAAAAATGAGTGCAGAAGTAGAATTCTTGCAGCTGTGTATTGATACTGCACTTAATCAGCAGAATATGCAGTACCTCTGCAGCTAAAGGTATGGCTGCATGCAGTACATCAAGCAGTAACCAAAGCGATGAGTCTGAATCCATAAATACCAGTGTGTAAATGTGTATCACCACTTTCTATAAAATGGCTCTGTCCTTCACTGCATGCATGTTGCCACGGTGATTTGTGAGAAGGGCTTGATGTGTCATGTGAGGATGTATGATGCGCATGAGATGCTATTATTAGAGATGGGTGGTGCATGTGCGGATCAAATGTGACAAATAACACAGTGGTCAGAACGAGCTCGAGCGCTGCAGTAAAGCCTGATACTTGCTGGCAGATGTTAAGGACTGTATATGTGTGCGGGGGTGTGTGTGCGTGCACAGGTGTGTGCTCCTACCTCAAGGTCATCCAAAGAGCGGGCCAGGCTGAGACGTTTGGAGCGTCCAAAGGAGCGTCTGGCTGACGAGCGCTGGGGGAGAGGAGGGAAGCCCATGGTCAGACCACGAAACCGACCCCCCTGAGGACAGAAGATACACAAAATTTACTGCACATGGTAGATTTAATACAGTTCACACAGATACAGGTGAGGGTGGCAGGAGCCTAAAAGTGATGATGCTGGGTCTAATCAACCGAGCAGGTGAGAAACCGTTTTCTTAAACAGTTACTACCGAGTACTTCATTCCAACCTCAGGGACCACCTGTAAAAGACTCATAGGAAGCTCCCAGGAGTAAATGTGTGAAACTGAATGAGTCTGGATAATTCCAGTAAAAATAATGACATAACACTGATGGATGCTCGAGCTTTCCTTGGTGGTCTGAGAAGCTTAATATAGATCAACAAATGTCTTGGGTCTCTGTCGGGCCTGCGTCTTATATCATGTGTCAACCCTCTCCTCATACTCTCTGTCACTCTTAACTGGCCGTCAATTTCAGGAAAATAAACAAATGAAATTGGAGCATGACCAAAATGTAAGCCAATATTAGCTGCTGGTAGATACAGTAGAGTCCAAAACCAAGACCACCGAGAACGCTAATCAAAAAACTTTTATTTTGCTTTGGGCGAATTTAACACAATTTTTTAAAAATACAAATCATAACATAAGCTTCAAAGTTAGAGTGAAAAATTGTATCTTGTTGGAAAAAAACATACATCAATTGGCTCCAAAGACTTGAACACTCCTACCACCATGTTTCACTGTGGGTTTGAAAACACTATTGTACTATTCTTTCTCCTGTGAGTCTCTTCATATACACCCCTCTGTTACTGCCATACATCTCTAACTTGAATTCATCAGTAAATAAAAAATGTTTTTTCTGTCATCGTCACGCCTCGTGTTTTTTGTCTTAGAACAAAATTACAAATTAGAGTTTTGCGTTGTTTACTCAGCAATTTCTGTATCTGTGATGAAGTTTGTTTTCTATCTTTCAAGGAACTAAGCTTGATGTATTTTCCTTCTAATGGTGCGGTCATGTTGGGTCTGCATGATCGCGCTTTGGATACAACTGATCCTGTATCTGAGAGGTGTTTTGGAGTGACATGCACTGCCCCCTTAGAAACCCTGAGCCTACCTATGACTGGACACTGAGAAAGCTCCTATTTGCTTAGACTTGCATTGGTTTCTGACACTTGTCACTTATTTTCTGAATCCTCAGACTTTCTATTTATTGCCAGGTTTACATAAAAATATTAAAGATAGTAAGTATCTCAGACTGCTGGACCTCACTGTACATTTGTACAAAATACTTAATATGTGTTTAAGGTAGGGATGTGTACAGTTTGCTGGCAATTTATAAAAACAAGCATCCATTACTAACGCAAACAATGTTGGTTAATTGTTATGTCGAAGATGTCATGCAGCCACCTGTCAATATTCTCTACTATGTCCGTAATGCACAGTGCAAAGCACCGCACATTTCTGTGGCCTTTAGAATTCAATTTGGTTATATCCTTAAATATCAAATTGTGCTAAACTGAGAATATTTTCTGGGTCTTTTCTTACTTACTAGACTAGTTGATTAACTTCAGTTGAACTAAACTTCTGTTTAAACGTCAGAGAAATTACTCAACTAGTTTGAGGTCTTTGAATTCATTGCTTAGTTTGTCCATCAATACCGGAGTGTTATTTTCAGACTGTTAAATATCACTATCCAAAGCTACATGATCAAAATAAGGATACAGTCCAAACAGGTTTTGATAAACAGCCCATAAATAATAACTATTCTATCAACCATCTTTAATACCCTATGAATAGTTCTGTGAGTGTGAGTTTGGTGGAGCAGATGTTACAGAAGTTTGAATGTCTATGTGTCGATTTAATAAAAGACACAACATAGACAGTAATGCATGGAAGCCTACATGAAGAGATTTGTGCAGCTTTACCAGAAGCTTACACGTGAGTGTCCATGTAAGACGGGTTTCTTTTTTTCCACTTAAATGTTAAATTCCACATGTTAGACACAGGCATGTATGGTCCTGTGATTCTGCCCGCAGTGACAGATAGTACTCCAGACAACCCCTCAACCTCGGACACAGCACAGAGACGAACAAATGGAATAAACACTTTACGTGAAGAAGTATATGTTGTTCTCTTGCATTATCAATTAGCTTATTGATATTGGCCTATCACAGATTTGTTATATCGGTGTATATGTTGTCCAATATGTGACAACAGGAAAAATATTTTTTAGAGATTATAATGCACAATAAGATGCTTGGGGTTATTTATATTCATTAAAAGTTTACTGCTTAAATGCACTGCTGTCGTTTTAGATGATGAAGTTTATTGTTAATGTTCTGCCTCCATTACATAACTTTGTCATAAATGTTGATTTGCATGACATGGTACAGGTGTTTTTTATTACCATATTTAGTTTACATTGAATAATAATAGTACGTACAAAGAACATTCTAGATGGCATGACAATATTGCATGAACTACAGCAGTGCAAACCCAGTCAGTGGAATGAACTTTAAACTGGCCAGCTGTTACATGAAGCCATAAACTGCTGCCTACAATTGAGCACACAAGCTACTTAGTCATCGGGTGATCAAGATTTATTGTCCAAAGCCATCTGACAGTGATTTAACCCCACTGAGTAGTGCTGTAAACCAAAGAGGAAAGAAAGCTTAAGTCTTACATTGCCTGAACAAGTTTACAATTTGCCTTTTTAAATACTGCTGTCCTTTTGTCCTTAGAAAATGACAGAAATATTCTGCTCCGCTCCCTACGCTCACAAATGGCATTTTTCTGATGTCCTCAAACTGTGGGAGAGAGCGCATAACGAGTGATACTAATGAGTGATTAATCAATGCTGACAGGCTCCAGAGGCCAAACTGTGACACATGTTGAATCTGACTGGCTGATTAGGAGGAGGTCTCGTCGGCATTTCATCAGGAGATGACCAGTGGTGTTGCCTGGATACTGCCTCAACCATGCGTCTGTATGTGTGTGTATGTGTGTGTGTGTGTGTGTGTGTGTGTGTGTGTGTGTGTGTGTGTGTGTGTGTGTGTGTGTGTGTGAGTGTGTGCGTCAGATAACACAAAATTGAACACTCTATTACGTGGACACAAACATTCCCACATGACCCCTGTTTAACCTGGTCATTTTATAAAGGTATTTGTGATGGCAGTGAAGCTGAAAGTAAACAAAAAGATTTGGATTCAAAAGGAAATGATGAAGTGTTGATCTGACTCTGTGGTGCTGCAGTTGTTTTGGGTGTGGCTGAGCTTCCCCCCAGACACACACACACACACACACACTCACACACTACGCAAACTATCAATGTCACAGAAAAGAAGGCATCCATCCTGTTTACAACAACACAGCTGTCAACATAAAAAAAATACACACATGACATATCTAATATATTCTAAAAATAATAATGAAATCTACCAAATTCTGACAGACAAAGTCACCATAATCAAATGGTTCTCTTTGATTCTACAACTCACGGAAAATCATAACAATCACTTTATCGCATCTCAAGGGTCAAGATCTTGCATTCATACTCGTCAAACTTTCGTCACATAAGGAGTCTAATCGTGTCTGTGTCTGTGGACATTGGGTACTAAAATGGATTTACAGGTTTTTTTTAAGGAAAATTATGTTCCCACTGGATATTCATGAGCATGCAGGAGGCTTAGGGAAGTGTAAATAGTGAAACAGTGCCACCATGTGGCAAATACAAAACATTAATTAAGGATAATGCATAATAAACTGTATCACCTATACACTGGGTAACATCTCAGTTTTAAAACTTACACAGTATACTTTAATAAAGAATGACTTATGAGAGACAAAAGAACTTCTACATCGGTACAGTAAAGCTTCATTCATCACAGCAGGATTCGAATTTATTTTGCCTACCAGTAATGGTGGCTTACCATGACACCCACAGCCTTAAAAGCTGAGCGTCTCCAGTCAGAGGTCATTGTTCAGAGGGGTTAACATCCACCTTCCTGTCACCATCAGCCTCTACCCTGCCAATGGCCTTCTAAACACTTCCTCTGATTGTTCCCTGGGGGTCCCTGGGAGCCTGTCTGCTGCAAGTTTTGATGGGGGAAGCCCCGGCCTCCTTAAATATTAAGCAAACCAGAGTATAGCCCCGGTAGCTTTCTAATATGTGACTGTAGACAGGGGCAATGCAACTGTTTCCTACATTGGTTTTAGGATTTTGTATGAGTAATTCACAAGACGTGCTGTAGAGTCATTAAAGCAGAGGGAATCCTGTCAGGCTGGATTTATGTTTCAGCTTTTGCCTAAAAATCTTCCTTTCTATTGGCTGGAAAAAATAAACAGTCAGTGAATCAACACAAAAGGATATCTATTCTCACAAAGTAATGCAGCCAATGAATTCAAGTGTAGCGTCATCTTAATTGGTTAAGGACAGTTTTCATCAACTGTTTCTCACATTTCTTATGTAACCTATTTGAATTGCCATAATATATGTGCGCAAAGATGCCTTAACTGAAACAAAGAATCCCTTTACACTTTCTTCATTAAAATAAGTCTAAAGCCTGCTCTGCATGCATTGAGTCTCATTACGATGGGAAACAGGTGGTTTTCAGGTGAAGGCAGATGCCTAGCTGGTGCATAATACATGATCTGATACTGGAGCAGTGGGGATAAATAACTTATCAATCCACTTGTACTAAGTCTGGGGAGAGAGCCAACTTGAGTGTTGTCATTATTCAGTTATAATACGTGAATGTTTGGTAGGGTGAAGTAGCTACCTCGCAACTTCCAGAACCACTGAAAAGTTTTACATCTGAGTGAGAAAGTAACTTTGTTCGAGGACCGAACAGGTTAAGTGCCGGGTCTCTCGTAAGGGAGAGCGTGAGAATGCGATGGAGAGCAGAGGGATGAGCACAGATGGATTTATAGCCTCAATAAACTGTAGTCTTGGACACACTCTGGTCAGAGTAAATTTCCACAGCAGGGGTGTGTGATGGGGGATGCTACCTGCTGCCCGCGCTTCTCATCTCATGGTCAGTTTTAACACAACTCTTCCAAAAGCCCATAAACCAGCTGAAAGCAGCACGGTAGTAAGACTGATCTATGAGGTTGAATTCTGAATAGAAATGGATAAAAGACTTAGTTTTTCAAAGACATATAAAAAAAATCAAGGGTAATTCTAATTAAAATACATTTATAGCTTTATAAAAAATGTACCTTTTTCTCTCCCTCCTTCGCATTCCCTCGTTTCTTCTCTCTTTCACTCCTTTCTGCTCCAGCTCTATCCCTTTCCCCAAACAGCTTCTTGGCCCACTCATCTTTCTGAACAGCCAGCCGGTGGGTGTGTGAGTGGGGATGTGAAGGAGGAGGAGGCTGGCTCCCTCCAGGTGGTGGCAGGTGGTCTCCGGGGGCCAGCGGGGCCCGGTAGCGATCAGCAGGGATCTTATTCATGGGTGGGGGCAGGGTGCTGCAGTTAGCTGATGACCATCCGTCAGTGGATTCAGCGTATGACTCCTGGTCGCTGCTCAGACCCTGGAGGTGGCTGTGGTGGTGCTGCTGACGCCAGTCTCTCAGCACATGGACTGGCAGCCACCGCTGCTGCTGCTCCACCCCTACTGCTACTCCTCCACCCCCTCGCTTTTCTCCTCCCCCCACAGCTCCTCCCCGCTTCCCTGGTGAGTAGTGGTGTGGGTGGACCCCTCGAGAGTGCCTGCCAGGGACATCAGGGTGAGCCAAGGGGAGAGGGTGAGGGAGGTCAGCCAGGTGTGGATCGTGACGGTAGTGGCCATTCCTCAGAGCTGGCGGAGGAGGAGGAGGTGGGTGGGAGGCCGCGGCTCCTAGGATGGGGCTCCAGGCCTGCTGGGATGAAGGTGGGCTGTCCCAGTGACGTGGCCCAGAGGTGTGGTTGTGGTTAGGAGGACCCCCAAGGTCGACTAGAAGCACCCTGTTGCTTTTCTCTTCTGGTAGAAAGTTGCCGATCCCACTGTCACTGTTACTGCTGGTGCTGTGGTTCTGCTGGGCATCATTGTCTGGATCGTGGAAGGCCCGGGCCCTGACCCCTTCAATGTTGTCCCCCATGTCCCGGTAGAGGACTGAGACAAACTGGAGGAGAGGCTGAGAACTGGGCGGGAATTCCATGCAGCCTCCTGTGTCTGGGTCCGGGGTGCACTCAAAGCCAAACCTCCGAGCTACGCCTAAATGTACCTTAAGAAACAACAGTCATCGTGAGACTATGTCAGGCGATGGGGAGACAACAACAAAATTGAACAGGAAAATATTTGAATTGTTGCTTTCTGTTTCAAAAGAAAAAAACTGAAAAATAAAAAGGTAACTCATTTGCATAATTTACACTAGATTTAAATAACTTTAGACCATCTGTTAAAATAATCAGTATTAATTAAAGTTAGCATCACGGCTAAGTATCAGGTATTTCCTTATTCAAAACATCATTTGGGGATTTCAGACCATATTTATTTATTTGTGTCATCAACAGTTTTGTGTCGAGACAAAACTGAACACAATCACATTTGAAAAGTACGGCTTAGTTTGTTTAACATTTTTCATATTCTTCCATCAAAGCCATTGAGAAAAAAAGAATAGAAACCACAATATTGTTTTGGCAGTGGTACTCAAAAAGAAAGTTCAACAATTCCCAGAACAATTTTCCACCATTTCCACCCCTGAGAACAACCTTGTGAGGTTGGAACCATTCTGGATTTTAAATGAATAAGGCTGAATAAATAAAGGCTTTTCTTTTATTTTTATTATAACGTTCTTTTTTATTTCTATCCATCTGCATGTATTGTTTATTTTAGACTATTACTTATTTAATACTTAATGTTATTATTTGGGGGGTTTCTTTTTCTTCTTCTTGCCCTGTCTGAAGAACATATGATCTTCTGTGATCAGTTTTTTCATCTTATAGAGTGTAAAGAGTGCAATAGTGTAAAAAGAAAATAAAACCCTGGTCTTAATAATAATGGATTTAATGTTGAGATGAATGGAACAGCGTTGTCTCCCTTTCATTGTGATTTGTAACACCTCATTTTATCTCTTCTCTTTCTCTTTATTCATACCTGGTGGTGACACAGTTCTGGGTCCACAATGAACACGTGACAGGAAGTCCTTAAACCGCCCTCTTCATCTTGTCCGTTGCTGAAGTGACAGTCGTCAAGGTCGTCAGTCGCCTGCATTGTGACTAGACCAAAGAATCGGCGGTCGTCAGGACAACAGGCACTGAAGGCTAGTTTTTCTGCAGGATAGGTTGCCAGGACCTGACCTCTGTCACTGCACAGCCGCACACTGTCATGCATGACCTGGTAGGACATGGCAATGAGAAAGTCACAGTTAGCAGGTAAAAACATTGTTAATAACATAATAACATGACACACTTTCCATGTCAATACACTGTGTGTACACAGTGAAAATAAAGTAATCAAGTTATGATTATTTTTCCTGGTTTCAGCACTTTAAGTGTAAATACAATACAATCAATTCTTGATTTATCTGGGGCTTATACTCAACAATATAAAGTTCTCAAGGCTGTCAAGATAAAGGCATTGATGCCTTTTTTTATTAAATCTTTTACTAAATCCAAGGATTAAAAATGTGTTATCAGTAGATGTTTCACAAATCATTCAATCACACCTTCATCAGGACCAGTGAATGGATCTTTTGCTCAGCCCGCAGGCGCCTCATGCTGCATCTGATGGCTTGAAGGCTGTCATTCTCTATGCTCGTCCCTATGGAGGCCAGCTCAATGGAGCCCAGATAGCCAACAATCATGCCCACATTGAGGATGCCCTCACTAGGCTCTAGGACCAAGTCGCCCCCATCTCCCACATCCAAGTCTTGCTCTTCATGGTGGTGAAGGTGGAGATGACGAAAGTCTGATTCTAGGAAGACTGAGTCATCATTCAGAACTTGGGCCATCTCCTCCTCAGAGAGCAGGTTGGGGTTGCTCTGAGAACGGGAGGCGTTCCGATACGGCGGGAACTCCGGATCAGACAGCGGACGTGGCTTAGATGATGAGCTGACCCCAGGCCTGTCCTTGTCTGAGCTGCTGGAGGAGTGGCTGGAGTTCTCAAAGATCATGTTAAAGATCCCTCCGGACTGCAGCTCTGCCACAACTTTCTCCGCCCTGTTGATGCCAAGCTGCTTGGAATCCAGTTTGGGTTTGTACCAGCCCCCACGGGCTCCACCTCCTGACCTGCTGTTATTGTTGTTGTTAACACTGTTGTCATAGAAACCATCCAACTCATCGTCACTAGAGCAGGAGTCCAGGTAAGATGCTGCCATTGCGCTGCTGCTGTGGTGACGACTTCCAGCTGTACGCTGGTGGTGATGGTGCCGCCGGGGACGCTCTCCCTCAGCGATGACCAGCTTCAAGACGCCAGAGCAGCGTCCGATCAGTTTGACCACATCCTCATGGGACGCCTTCGAGACGTTGATGTCATTAACAGACAGGATGTAGTCTCCTGAGCGCAAGCCCACATAGTCTGCAGGGCTCCCTTTCAGGATGCAGCTGAGGACACATGGACTTTGACCTGACAGCGTAAATCCATACCCCGTTCTCCCTCTCGCCACTTCTACGGCTCGGATACGACCCTGCTGGTTCGAAGAGGAGGACGGAGGAGGCGGGTTCAGCCCACTCCCACCACATTGGCGCCTTTTGGATGATGTGTCCGCTTGCCTGAACATTGTGCCAGGGAACTTCCTCTTGTCCATTGATCATGCACGTGTCAATCAGTCACCATAGTTCTGCTCAAGCAGCAACACGGGGCATATCCAACGTCAAACCAAGATGCTGTCGAGCTTCTACGAAAATGTGAACAGCAGTCCCAAATGCAGCAGAGGGGTGAAAGTGTGGCTTCAGTTGTGGCACGGCCTTGCTACTGTAGCATTCCCATCCTGGTGTTACTCCCTCTCCCAATTCACAGGCCCAGTTACCTGCAGAACAACAGAACACAACCAGGTCAGTCACTTGAACCTCTTTTGCATGCTTTTGCTCTCTCTGACTGAGCTTCTATCATACTTCAATCCATACATAGACCAAACATGCTGTCTTCCTGGTCTATAACAAAGTTATTTTAAAATAGATATTGATATCATAATAACTTTATAAATGACCATATTGACAGTTCATAGCGCACGTTAAGGGGAAGGGACTTAACACATAGCCACACCTGTGCAGGGTGGAGTCTGTACAGCTGCGTCCAATGGGGAGTATGTTACAAACCAGAAGCGTTTTCACACCTGACAGGCATGCAGGTAAATCTAGACAGACCCAGCCTACAACAACTTCATGGTAACTTTAAGTTGAGATTTAAATTGGCCTATCGCTCAGTACCAACGCAGACTGCTGCTTTCGTTTGTTTTAAACAACCCCATTCTCACAAAAAGTGAAACAAGCGAAGGAAGATGTTAACATTAGCTGAAGTTAGCTGACGCGTTAACAGTATCCGTTAGCTTAGTTAGCCGTACATGCTAGTAAAGCTACACACTCGCGCTGCTCACAGTGGTCGCTGTTGCGAGACAAAAACAACCATGTGTTTGTCACTTTACACTCAGAAGGGCATGCTTTTTTCAGTCAATTCTTAAGAGTTAGCCAAGAAAAAAAAAAGTTTCTTGCCGTTACTTTGCTGTTCAAAAGTGCATCCACCCATGCTCAATCTCTAGTCCCGCCTCCCGAGTTCCACTTCTTTGGAATGTCGGTCTGTATCTATGGCAACGGCGGTGTACACAGACTTTTATATCCTGTCATTGGTTTTCCTGGTTGTCAGTCAGAGAGCGAACAGTTATGCGGACAAATTGACAAAAGTTAGTTTGAGAAATCACAAATAAAAGTAAAACAGTAGCTCATTCCACAGGTGTCAAAACTCAGTGTCACAACAGTGTCCGTTCGAGTCCGCTGTTACAATTTTTAAGAGTGTCAATGGAAGCAGAGTGCGCGTATCGATGCGTCTTAACCAACACGCAGCTAGTGAAGCGAACAACAGCTGGCCACAATACGTCTGAGTTGTAAAGCAGGGACAGCTAAGTAAAAGGTGGATGCAGGTCCTTTTTTTTTTTTTTTTTTTTTTTTTAATGTTCCTACTAAGATGTTTGGTCTAGCGGGTGCAATCGGCGGGGCATAGGAAAAATGACTTACTTGTCCGTGTCCGACGGTGATGCAGCTCGGGCTGTATCCATAGTTTGGTAGCTAAGGTTAGTAAGGTAAACTCAGGGACGATGAGTAAACAAAAGAAAAGGCTGCACCATCTGGCGAAGTAGCCTTAAGAGGAGGAGGACTGGAGGAGAGGGAGGTGTGCTTAGAGCGGGACGCGGAGGGGGGGAACCGGGGGGAAACTTCAAACTGTCTGATTAAGGCAAGAAAAGACATTATAGGGGTTTTATAAAGTTCATTAACTTGTTAAAGAAAATACATTAACACTTATTATAGTGTATCTGGGATTGAAGTTTATGTAGGCTGCTTGAACAATGGTGGAAATCTGCATTTGATTTTATTTTTTGGTAATGGTCCTTTAACTACAGCTCATACTGCTGCGCACTTTGACAAGCATCAACATCACGTTAATACTAAAAAAATGAAACAGTTCTTTCGTGCCATTGAATTAAAGTTTTTAAAAAAAAGTCTACTTAAATGAGAAACGTGTATGTCAGCATTGTGCAAAGAATCAATAAAGTATTGACATTTTTATAGCTGAAAACAAATCTGTAAAAACATTGTCTGTAAGAAGGAAAAAGAACAGCAGAATTTATCTGCAAGTAGGATTTCACATACAAGTACAATTTGCTTTGTGTATTGGTGCATTATAATAAACGCTGCATGACAAAATATGCAAAACAGCATACGCAGGAGTGTGCAAAATTCACAGTAATAAGTTAAAAAAAAAATGCAATGCGCAGAATAGAGTCCAACACAAACCTGATGGTTTAAGTTAATTGTTAGCTTTTATAGTTATTGTAGTTGTGGAATATAGATATGAAACATGTCTGTAAAACGTTCTAAAACATTACTAATTAAAATAAAACTGTTTTGAAAAATGCAACCTGATCAGCTTTATGTGATGGTCAGTTTTATATGTAAAGTGCTGTGCTTAGTGTAAATCATACATCATACAATCACACATGATACGCCCCTCCTAACGTTCAGCCAAATACAGTGTCGGCCACATACAGTTGCTTAATGCCCGTGCCATCACGATTTCAGCTCAGCACTTCATGAACCATATGGCAGCTGTCTGCTAATCTTGTTAATACCTTTTAATCATGAACCTCCCATCTTAATGGCTGCTGTAAAACAGGCAACATATTGCGGAGGTCTATAAAAGGGAATTACAGCCGGGCTGGGAAAAGTAAATTGTACAAAATGTGATAACTGGATCATGGAAGAGCTCAGTTAGATGTCTGACAACATTATTCAAATGCAGTATACAGTAAAAGACCTGTGCATAAGCAACTGTTGGTAAAATTGTGTGTTTTCTCTCTGGGGTTTCTGCCCGGCTAAGATTGACCATTTGTTGCCCATCAGGCTAGTAGGAGTTGGCAGGCGATAGGTTTTTCTTTCTGACGGAGCGAGTATGGCAGATCATGGTTGTATCTTCTCTCTCTCTCACACACACACACACACAGTCATGTTGTAATATCACACACAAAGCACCTTCTGCTGGTTTGCCATTTTTTTAGGAAGTCATACAATTCTCAAACATCACACAAGATAACATCTTTAAATAATTTATTCATTTCTACAACAGACCATATGCAGTGATTCATCTCTTTAAAGTATTAAAATCAACAGAAATACACAGTCTCCTTAAGATATTTTTTCACAGGCTATTGGAAAAAAAAGTGAAGGTGGCTCCAGTGTTCTGGTGAGGATCCAGACTGATGAAACTAAAGGGGAATCACATCATTCATGGTCTGTTCTTCTTCTACTACCACCTCCAGAGAATCACTGGATGAATTTCAGTTGTGTCACCAAACTGTATTTTTCTGGAAAGGGGAAAGAGGTATTCTTTTAAAGCCAAGACCCAACATGCTAATGGTAAAGATAGTCGTCATTATGGGGCATATAAAGTACTTGGCAGAGCTGAGGTTTAACGATAGTAAATCCCAGCTTTTTAACTGAGTTGTGGATTCTACAAGTGGAAGAAAAATCGTCATGAAGAGAAGCAAGTTAAATCAGTTGAACATGACCTTTGTCGAGACCTCCACACCCACCCACCCCCCAAAAAAAAAACCACAAAAGATTTCTGGGTAATCGTATTACCACCCCCTGCAGGGGTCGTCAGTCAGTCTTTTGCTCATCCAAAGCCTAAAGGACGAGATGAAAAGAACAAGCCCTCTGTCCGGTTTGAATAACTGCCTTTAACTTCATTAGTAGTGAAAAAAGATAGATTTAACATCCTCCATGTGTTTCCTCACCACAAAAATCCGTTGTGACTTTGAAGAGACTGTCAATCATCTGATTTAAAAAAAAAAGATTCATTTAATCCACTTCAGGGAAGCCTCTCATTGGAATTTAAACAGCTACAGGCGACTCATTTATTGTGTGAATACATTAACATGATCAAAAGGAAGCCAGTCACATTGCTTTTAAGGTTGGAAAGTATTTAGCATACAAATCACTGATATTTTACTTTTATGTACTGTAGGACTCATTGCATATTAAAAAAAAAGCGCCTAACAACATGAGGAACTTCAAGTTTTTAAGTGCTAGGTGTATTTAATATTCTGCACAATGACAATGAATGATGAAATATTTACCAATCTTTAACAGAGACAAAACAATATTTAAAGCTCAACAAAAACAGAGACCTCCTGGCGTCACATTAGGCTACACGTCCTCGTCTGTTGATTTGTCAAAGCTGCTGTTGGTCACTAAGGTCACAAGGCTCCCTTTGGATTGTGTTGCATCTCTTCCACACAACAGTCATGGCAACCATTCCCTGGGAAATACAGTATTAAGGACTATGCAAGAAAATAGCAGTAATGCTAAGCATGCTTTCAAGCTTTCAGTGTACAGGACATACATATATTCAGTCTTTATCTAAGGCAAGTGTATGTACAGAGTTACGACAGCCAGCACGCTCCCAGGCAACTCAAGGTCAAGTCTTCAATAAAATACTATAAGCTCAGAGCTTTCTGCATTCTGCTGATTTACTGACTTTTCCTTTTCTCATCGTGTGTGCGAGTTTGTGTTAAGACAGACAAAAGAAAATGACATCACATTATCTTGCTGTCTATTCCAAGATCTCTCATCTTTACAGTTATTTTTTTTTTATCATGCACCATGGCTTTTCATATTACTTTACAATGACTTTTTACAAGATACGAAGGTAACTCCATTTAAAGGTGACTGCAAATCACTTCCAGTCTTATAACAACAATAGTCACATCTTACATCCTGAGAATTAAAAAAAGTACAAGAAATGGACAGGTGGAATAATTCAGGTGCACTGGGGAGCATACAAGACTTGAATGCAGTTTAAAAAAAAAAAAAACACACTAGACAAATATAAGCAATGATAAAAATAAGAGGAAATACCTTCCTCCCTGCTACTGGTTAAAAAAAAAGAAAAGATGAAATCACTGCAATTTTGGTATTTTTCTTGCTGAAGTGTCAGTATATGGACCCTTACACAGTTACAACTATGCTTCAGTTTGAAATGGGATATTTTTAAATACTTCCAAATATATATACCCGTTCAGTTCTTTTTCCCTTCATCACAACATTAGAAGATACCACTGCACAGACAAAAACTGTAGCAACTTGCTGAAATAGGTGCAAACAAGTTGTCCTTTCTGCAGTGACAATTGCATCATCTATTCTCTGCTTCTTATAGTTGGAAAGAAGAAAAAAAGAAAAAAAAACACTACGGCTATTAGTGATCATTCATACACATACAATCTTTAACATGTGTCAGAATGACCACAAGTAACTTAAATATATTCAAAAAAAAGAAAAAGGTCTTCAACTAAGTATTGACAACATTAAGCAGGCATTTCTGACCCATGTGTCAGCCCATTGTCAGTGTCCTAACCAGACCTAAGCACTCTTCAACAAAAACGCACTGAAAAATAGACGCATTGAAACTTTAAATATAGTAAATACTTTGCATTTTCTATTTTTTTTTTCTCTACTGTACTGACATCACAATACTCAAGCAAGTCCTCACAGGAAAATATAAATCCAATTTTGTGTTTGATTAATGTTATTTTATGTTTTTAAATCAAGGTGCTGGGTAGGAGGAAGTGTTCAAGGTGCTGTCATTCATCTCCAGGAATGGTCTGTTGGGGGAGGGGGTTGTAGGCAGAACCACACAGTTTAAGGGTTTTGCAGCCAGTGTCCTTCATATAGGTGCCCTCCTCCTTTTACATCTAACATACATCCTAAAACTTAGATCTCCCCTTGGTATTTTATGTTCACTCCACTGAATGCATCGTGGTGACCTCAGTAGTTCTACTCATTTACCCAAGGGGGGAAAGGATGAGGCTACAGTAGATTTTTTCTAATGACACATTCTGTGCTTCCCCTCCATCACAACTCAAGGGGGAGGTGTACATGGAGATCTAATTTCTCGCCCTACCACATTTCCTCTCTCTAATCCACTTTTCTCCCCATGCTTCAGTCCCCCCCGGGCCTCTCCGTGCCTTCTTGTCCATCTCAGTCTACCGCCCTCAGAGTGACGTGTCCTGGTGGATTGACTGCAGGCAGCCCAGCAGCTGATAATAAGGGCTGCCTGGCGAGGCCACAGTCTCAAAGACTGACTGGAAAGCCCTGCGGTCCAGTTCCTCGTCAATCTGGTGCCGGTAGAAATCCATGGCCACCAGGCAGAACAGGTTGACATCCACCACCTCGCTGGAACCCATTCGGCTGATCACGTGTGGCAGTCTGGTAGACAGCAGGGGTTAAGGACAAGATACCACACTGTTTGGTATAATATACATTATTGGTACCATGACCCAATCACAGTCCTGTTCATGTGGCTTTTATCATGAAAGGATACAATGCTGAGATCCACTGGGAGGTTGAAGCAGAAACAAAGAAACAGGAGAGGCTCCACATGGCCATGGCCACCGGTGTCCTCTGAGTAAAGTTGGACAAGGACAGCAGAACCCAGTCTCGCACCATAGAAGACTGGCCTGTGGCATGGAGCGTCTGGAAAACCTGGAAGTGTGTGCAGAGAAGAGGGACAAGCAGGAAAAGGTGAGAAATCAGACTGTCAGTGAAACTCAGCCTTTTTCCTTTTTTCAAAAATTGGAATCAAAAAACTGAACCTAACTACTATCCTGGAAAATGTAAAACATCCGTTAAATTGGCATACAATATTGGCATTTCCAGGCTAGAAACCTCAAAACAATTAACCAGCTTTGCAAGACTTAAGCAGGTTTTGCAAGTCACTGCATCATGCTTGTGGATAACATTTCAATAGAAGCACAGCTGAACAATGCTGCTTCGCATTTTCTTCTACTCCAAATTTCAATGGAGTTGATGTCAGTTTTTTTAAGATCCATGTATAAACAGGAATCCACTGTCTGTGCTCCAGCTTGATGTTGCCTTGACAACTTATTGTCTGGTTGTAAAACAAATGAGCTGGCTGGGGTGGTAAAAACAGAGGGGACCAAGTAACTTTGCTGAGACTGGACTTCATTGAAATTCTCTAATGCTCCCTGCGCTAAGCAAACTGCAAGTATGGGTGCAAAAGAAAAAACAGAGCAACTCTTCTATGGTCAAAAAATGTGATTACCTATTAATGAATGAAACATAAGACCCAATTTGGAATTGTGAGCCTAATGTAAACAAGTTTTCAATCCAAATATTTGGTATAAAATGCATTCAAATGGTTGTGTGATTTTTGTCTCCATTTGCATGGATTTGTGCTGCTGCTGACCTTGTAGACAACAGTGGCCATGAATTGTGGGTAAGGCTGCTGATTGGACAGGAACTCTCCGATGACCTTGTTCATGACGTCCTGTGGCGGGAAGAAGTCATCCAGAAACTGCGGCAGTATCCTAGCGACCACCCGGGCTTCGCTGGGTAAACCTTTCCGGATCCTGCAAACAAGAAACCCCGGAAGAGCAAATGACGATGAGAAATGGGACAGTTGCTACAACTGCATGTCAAAAAGCAGCCACCATGAAATCATCTTGGAAACTACAAACCCATGGAGGTCAAAGATGAAGAAAGCTGCAAATTTAAGAGTTAAGATCTGTTTTTTTTTGTTGTTTTGAAATCATACAACTATATAAACCCTTGCATAATGGATGGCATGTGTGTGCATACCTGTCAAAGAGCACAGAGACCCTCTCCATGGCAACAATGATCGACTCGCTGTCTGGGGCCTGAGGGTCAGAGTGGGCAGGGCGGCTGGCAGGGCTGGCTTTCTCCTTGCCTGAGGAGAAACCAACATGACCCGCCGTGACGCCCACCGCCTCTGCTACGGCAGAGCCAGAGTCAACCTGACCTCTAACCCCTGTCACGTCTGAACCCGACGCAAGCACCGCTGAGAAGACGAGAGGGGGGTTGGACCAGTGGGGGAGAGGTTAGAGTGGGTGTGGGGACACCAAAATCACAATTTTGTTGACCTCAAACTGAAAATTGGTGAAGTTCTTGGAGCTAATAAGCAGGTTTTCTGTAGGTGACTGGTGCTTAACGCATTGGATTTGTCTTGGGTACATAACATACTAGATTAACCTCTCCTGTGACCCAAATCTGCTTCAGCTTGCTTTGCTGTACAGCACATTAAAAAAGGGAAGTATGCAGGAAGTTAGGTGTCGGAGCTGGTGTTTATTTACAGGGGTTGCTGGCTAGCTCTTGGCAACAAATTATCCAGTCACCATATGGACAAGAGCATGCCAAGAGTCGCCAGAGTTAGTAGGGGCCAACGTAGGGATTAGAGGTAGGGTATATCAGAGGTATGCAATACATGTATCACATGCAGGAAGCAAGCATGAAAGGGTTGGTTAGTTTAAAAAAAAACAACAACAACAACAACAAAAACAAAAAAAACAAAAAGTTAGTCACCATAATAAAAGGTTCACAGTAAGTTGGCCTTCGAGGCAGTGGGTGTTATAAGAGCCAATATGTAAACTTGGCCATTGTACACAGTTTGAATAACATGAAGTATTTCCAGTTGCCTCTGTACACTGAAAGAATAACGATTTAAAGAAAGTACAGTAACTACTGTATTTTCTTTAAACAGTGATGATAAAGATTGAGACTAAAGAGATTTTTACGACCGTGTCCACACATCATTTAATATAAATATATGGTGTATATGCACCGCTGTGAGCTGCATGCAAAAGTCACATGCATGATCACGTGCAAGCGAGTGAGTTACTTATGGGCTACAATTTATAACTAGTTTTTATTTATTTAGTAATCGATTGCGGCAATCCTCAAAACAATAGTTTCATCCAAAAATGTGAAAATGCTCTTAACAATTTCCCTGAGACCAAAGTGACTTCAAGTGTTTTTATCCAATTAAATAGAAGCTGAAACCAGCAAATTGACAGTTTTGCTTGAAAAATTGGGGAAGAAAAAATCTTTACAGCTCTAAACCAATGCAACACCACGTATCCCACGTTGATACTGAATCAGTGCCGTCTACATAATTTCTTAGATGTTTACAATAGCAAGTGCAAATCACTTGCGTGGCAGAGGTGGACAGGTAATGCTGCAGCAGGGACAACATTACATTTTAGTGTACGTACTACTAGGAAGGAAGGGGATCAAAGCACAGGAAAGAAAGGGACACAACCTTGCCACGGCACTGTGGCACTGTAATGTAAAAAAAAAAGAAAAATGGTGCAGGTCTGCAAGCTTAACAAATATCAGTGCAGCATCTCCTTCTGTAAGGACAACGGACGATAATGTAGCCCACTACTATTTTGAATGTCCATGCAGGCGAGTTAGCCACCTCACTCAATCCCATGATGAGTTTGAGAGAAAGTCAAACAGCACTAATGAAAGAAGCAGTCCTAACACAGTCCATGCTGATGATTTAGCCAGAATGCAACATTACATTTGTAGTGGATTTTAAGTGCATCAGTCATGTTAGTGCCTATCTTACCAGTGTACATGCAGGTGAGCATGAGGCCAAGGGCAGCCATGGCTCTGTGTGGCGACGGCATGTTGACTCTGTCCACGCTGAGTTTGACCAGCGCTTCTCCATCCACACGGGACAACTGCTCCGACAGGAGGAGGCGTTCCAGACCACGCAGCACGCAGTGATAGATGACAGAGGGAGTAGAGTCCTCGCTGGCAGACACCATCACGCCACACAACTGACAGACGGGGACAGGGGCATAAAATAAAGGGATAGGAGACAAAGAGAAAACCAGGATGCATTATAGATGAGATGAATAGCTAACACCAGCACACCAACTCTTTGAACACGTGAAGTTAAAAAAATTCACTGAATGCCAATTTAATAAAATGAATTTGTTAGTAAAAAACATGAGAAAAAACAATTTCACTGCATTTTCTGTTTTTAGATCAGAATCAGTATTATATTGGAATGTTTTATTTTTATACTTCAACTGTTTACCTGTATAATGCCGGCCATAAACTCAGCGCCTACATCCAGAGGGTAGTTCTCCATCATGTAGAAGGCGACTGCGCACATTACCAACACATGCTGCTGGTTATGCAGGTTAACACAGCTGCAGGATGCAAAGACAGGAGACACACAGTAAGTGGACTAAATCAGCATTGAAATAAAACAGAAAGGCCATCATGCTTTTGTTAAAATGTGAAGGGCAGCACCTAGTGGCCAAGTCTTGCACTGCACACTTGGTCCCATCACCTTATTGAAACCCAACACATTACAACACTGCTCACACTACAAGACATTTTGACCCCAACTTGACATTTTAATGTGATCTCAGACCACTTATACTGATTAACAAGCTTATTCATTTAGAGATTAAATTGTCGCAGTATTACAAGATAAATACAATTGTAACACATCCTTCCCCTAACGTGGTTCACAGTATACATTAAAAGAGGGCATAAACCTAGTACAGAATGGATTTATTTGTGCCCTCAAGAAGGGTAAATTAAGAAATTTGAATGTGCATGATCTACACGAATATCATCAACATGAAGCTTATTTAATAACTCATTTCATTATCATAATGCTGTGTGTCCAGTGCCTCCTTCACTTTCTTCTCATGTTTGTGTGGGCCATCATTGGATACTCCTTTTCTTGTCTCAGACTGTCATTTCCAAGGGGCCATAACTACAATTGATCCACTTTTGGCAAAAGAGAAAAATCAAAACGTGTTTGAGAAGAGTGTGTGTTTTTTATAAGCCTGTGATGACGTGTAAAACAGTGCTAAACTGTTTTAACTGGAGGGCCTTATAGGGCATGAGGACAGATTGCCGATTGCTTGTTGCGGACTTGGGGGTTTTAGCCATCATCGGCTCATTAAATGTTGAAATAAGGTCAATGTGTTTGTTTTGGAGAAAAGAGACTCCAAAAGATACTCACTGAGCAATAGCCCTGAGGTTGGATAGCAGGTACTCAGAGACAGTGGGGATGAGCTGTTTGGCTGTGTCATCCAGCAGGTCACACTCCAACACATAAAGCACTCCATGCAGAGCCCCCATTCGGCTAGGCAGGTGGGTACTGCGTAGGGTTGTCTCCAACAGACGGCACACAGGCTCCGCTATTGCCTTATCCTAGGGATACAGAGTTTTCATAAACTGTAGAACATCAGAGGTTGATAATACACCACTACATCCAATTACACTGTTCCACCCACACAGCCATGCTCACCATGCCCAGGACAGCAGCAGCCTTGCAAATGGCAGGCACCAAGTATTGATTGAGGATCTCATCCTCTGGCGGGTGGAGCTTCTGCAGTTCCATCAGGGTGGAGAACATCATGTCAAACTGGTTCCTCTCTGTGAACAGATCCGACACTGCCAGCAGCTACAGAGAAGAGGAGGATGACAGTGGAGAGAGTAAGGAAAACTAGATTCCTGTTCCAAGAACCGAGTAAAATCCTTTAAAAGCGAGTATGTTCAATGCAGCTCACCGATCGGACCACTTCACTGATGAGGATGGTTGGGGTCCTCCTGTTACTCGGGGAGCCAGGGATGAGCCACTGGCTGTAGAGCTCCAGGAGAAACTGGGAACAGGAGTGAATGTCAACACCTGCACGATGCTTCCTGAAAAGACACAAAGACAATGTTAGGTCACGTTGGGCATTCTTGTTTCAATACTGTGTTGAGACTGAAGAAATGTGTAAGAGCACATTACTGCATTTTTTTGTCTGACCTAGAGTTGATAGGGGATATTGGTGGGGACGTGGGGGCTGGAGTGTCTGCTTCATCCTCTTCATCCTCACCCCATTCTTCCTCTCTCAGTGGGGTGATGTTGTTTCCTAGCCACACTGAGTGGATGGACACCTGACGAAAGAAATGCATCTGCGTGTGTGCTACTGAAAATCTTAACATTCAGAATTCAAAACACAGACTCTTTGAGCGTCATGTTATCCACCTCATCCTCCTTCCGTGCTTCCCTCACCTGCCCTAGTTTATAGTCCATGTTGCCCATCTCCCTCTCTGTGTTGATCTGAAGCAGCAGCTTCTCATGGCTGATTAGGGTGCCTGCTGAAACAAATGAAACGAGAAATGAGAGTGGAAGTGCAGCCATTGGAGAGACAGAGACAGTTTCTGAATGCTGATTGTGTTACCAGCTGAGGCTGCCGACAGCGACGGCACAGGGTCCCAGGCGTGGTATGGATGGTGTGTGTGGACATTGTCTCTCTTTGAAACGAGAGCCTGAATCTCTCTCTCTACTTCTCCCCTGATCACTGCCAGTTTCCTTCCGAACCTTGGAACACATAGAACAAAATCAATAATCCAAATATCATTGCATGCTTGTTTTGGACAGTACTACAGTGGGAAAGGAAAATGGCTGCATAGCTACCGTGTTTCCAGGGCTTTGAGGCTCTTGTTGCGGGGCTGCTGTTCCAGACAGCTGACTGCAGGGTTGCCAGCAGTGGGCAGGGTCATGGCACTCAGCACCAGGCTGGTGATAGCCTGCACTGCTAACACATTCAACTGGGTTCGCTCCAAGTCCTCCTATAGATGAAAGGATACATTGAGGAAGATGAGACAGACCGAGACTGGAAACAGAGGGCTGTAGAACTGTTTCCCACAGTTTATTCCTATGTGGCTCTGCATGCGCATTTCTCTCCACACATACAGAAATTCTTGCACATCTCTCACTGAAGTGAACAACTGTGAGTGTTTATACAGACTCGTTTGAATGGCAAGTTCTGTAGTCGAATCAGCACTTAACTAGCAGTACATTAACGAATGTGAACAAAAGTGTATATAATGTATATACACCTCTTGCTGCGTCTCCTCCTCCTGGTCCATAGTGATGGGTTGGGTGACCAGCACCCCCAGCAGAGTGGCCCAGGTCTCCTCAAACTGTGTTCTGCTGCTCCAGCCTAAACAAAACAAAAAAAACAATCAGATGAGAGATAAGAGGATGGACCTGTTGCTGAAGTAATGTTTAAGTTTAATCCTATGAATCAGACTGAGATAAAGAGAAAGCCTATTTCTTGACTGTACCCAGCGTGTTGATGCGGTAGAGGAACTCTCTAAAGACATCCTTTTCCTGCAGGAAGTCCACAGGGATCTCTGGCAGCGTTGTACCATACTCTCCTCCTGGCTGAGGGGACCAGCCCAGTTTCCAAACCTGCACACACACACGTAATTTTAATAGATCAATATGTTCATCTATGCAAACTCAAGGCTTAATATGTTTTACATACTAACCAGTGGAGGTACTCTGGTGTAACTGTTGACCAGTGGCAGTCGAGACAGACTGATAACGATGTTGCGCAAGGTTGGTGTGAGGAAAGCGGGGAATGCACTGTTTCTATGGTGACCCAGTGCAAGGACACTCTGCAGGCCTTCCACCAGCTCTGCCATGATCTCACATGCTTGCCACTCAAACATATCTGCAACACAGAAGGAATTCCATCATATATCCCCTAATGCTTTCCCTCTGAGATCTATTTATGAGAATGCCACCACTAGACATCAAACAGGGAGCTTAACCCCGATACAAAATGCCTAACAATCAGCTGTTTTACTGAAACTTTGAGCACTCACGGTCGGCATGCGAGTCCACTTGGTCTCCTTCAGCGTCTCTCTCTGCCTTTGTCTTTTTCTTCTCTGGATGCAGAAGCTGGTCACCGGGACTCACAGCCACTTGGAAGACAAAAAGGTTTTTAAAATTTTTAAAATGACACTCAAACTTTCAGTCCTAAGGCACTAGCATCATGTGACCATACTAAATCATTCGGTATACACATGTCCTTGTGACCTCACCTGCAACGATGATTAGACGTAGGCAGTAGATGAGGGAGCAGGTTTGTGTGATGTACTCGTGCGTGGACAGTTTGTTCCAGACGCAGGGCTGCTGCAGGGAAAGACATAGGCAGGACAGAGCCCACTGCAGGTCCACACTCAGGGGCAAGCGGTCCTGAAGGAGACGCCACACGACCACCTGGGTCAAGAAAGACATACAAGGGTGACAGATGTATGTGAAGAAAAATCCCTTATACTACATTTCTATTTGGAAACTGTTTTTTTAAAAATGCGTGCCAAGTGTGGTCTTTAACCTCAGCAGCAGTGCAGGTGAAAGTAGTGATGAGGTGCTCCTTGTCAGAAGGGATGTGTAGTGAGGAAGGCAGCTGGCTCACAATCAGCAGGTACTGAGACAGAGCTCTACAGAGCGACAAAACCCTGGGGTAGAAACTTGGCTCACCTGAAAAAACAGACAGCCAACACGTAAATACACACAATACTGCAGAGGGAGAACAAATCTCCTGCATTAACCTCAAAGTTAAAGCCTTATAGAATAAGTCAAGCTCAAAGTCACTTCAAGTTGTACATCAGGTCAAAATTTGAGACTCAAATAGTGCAAGACATCACAAAACTAACTCCTGTATTTCATGACTTACCATACACGTCAGCAATTTGGTCCCAGTAGGGCTGTGACTGGGAGGGAGGCAAGAAGGACTGGTGTGGGACAGGAAGTGACCCGGTAACCCCTGCCAGCTGCTCTAAGGTCACCTGTAAGGCCGTTTCCAACAGGAGTGACCCCTGACCCCGTGCCAACCGCTGCACCCCCATACTCAGGCATGGACAGAGCAGACTTAAGTTGAAATCCTACAGAAGAAACATAAAAGGTTCAGGTTCAAATGCAATGTGCTCCACTTTTAATTGATCCATGTTTGAGAATGTTTATCCCTGAGGTCTGATATGTGAGCGCTGCAGCCTGTGTCACCTTGCAGCTCATGATGTTTAAGAGGTCAGCAGGAGGTAGTTTGGTAAGGAGTTCTGTCGTCTCCAACAGGGAAACATCTCCACGAAGACAACACTGAGACTTCACCAGGGCCACATACCACTCCTATAAACAAAATGTAATTATGTACATATCAAATTTGTCCTTAAGTTGCAGGATCAAAACAGACGTAATACCAGACCATTTCTATAATCCCCCACCTTATCTGCCATGACAAGTTCAGGGGCAGGTGGTGGATCGCCATCCAAGGGATGTGATGTCACAGGAGGCGTGGGGCTGCTGGTGTCAGCAACAGTGGCTCTGAATCTGTCCAGCAGGGAGTAGAACCTCTGATGCCTGTGATGACAGAAAGACACCACACATTTATTCGATGTGACAAACACCTGTCCTGTCCTTGCAGAGATGGCCCCCTGACAACAAAGGACAACAAATTGTCTTAGTCTAGAGATACCACATTTGGTAACAATCCATATTTAAACATGAAGGACTAATTACAAGGAAGCAGATTATGCAGCATTTTGGCAATCAGTTAAAACCTGCATGTACTTTGTTGGCAATGAGTCCCACCTCAGGCTAGGTGCCAAGTATACACAACAGTCAGTGTGTGGCTGCTTTCAGTGATGAAATGCAAGTCTTGGTAAGCAGAAGTAAAATGTCTTGTTTTCTTGTAATATAGGTTCAATTTAAATGTGTCTTTGGCATTTTGTTTTTTGCTTTGTTAAGTGGTGTTACATTTGTAGCTAATGTTTGTTCATTTAAACAGATGCACTGGTCTAGTTATTGTCGGTTCCAATCCAATTATAATACCTCTGGATATATGCAGATACTATGTTTTTATCCGATATAAGTGTTTCATACAATGACTTGTACAGTTTATTAAAACGTGGATCATTTTAAAACAAAAGTTTGACTTTTCAAAACAAAATGTAGTCAAAGTGACTGCATTGTTACTGACATAATAGTGCATTAGTAATTTGGTAATTAAATCAAAATTTAGGTAACAAACTAGTGCAATCAAATGAGCAAATAACAATCCACACAAGTAGAACAAACAAAGCGGTCAAATTTGAAATTGGCCCCAAAAACTGCCACACTGTCACTGATTGATGATCTTTTGAGTCACAGACCGATATCAGTATCAGGTGCATCCCTAGTTATTACTTCACAATCACAAGTACAATGTGTAACAGAATGCCAAAACATTTACTGAAGTTTGCTGCAATGCAGAGAGTGTTACCTCTGAGCCAAGCCACTGGTCTGGAGGTATTCCTGGATCCTGTCCAGCTCCTCCACAGGCAGCTGAGCTACACTGTTCTGCAGGGTGGAGGGACAAAACACATGATCAACTTGAGGGAAATCACAAGTAAGCTACATGAAAAGGACAACAGGTTCACAACTTCCTGTTTTGATTGTTTTTGTATCCTTATGTGTTACAATTGTCACAAACATTGATTTTGTTGTCCCGTGTCAAAGAGATAAGAGTTTCAAAGAAAAAGACAACCTTAGCTTATGAATATGTATCAAGGATATTCAGTCTTGTAAAGCACATTATCTGTATGAATCTAAGCCATACCTGCAGGGTCTCTGCCAACAGCATCTCCACCCTGCGACATGCTAGTGTGTCCACCATGCGAGCCAGTACCCTGAAGGGTGTACTGAGCAGCTTGTCTACATACAACATCAGAAGGGAGCCGGACTGACTCAGGTGGATGCCTTCCAAACACTGCAGAGTCTTCTTCAGCATGGTAGGCTGCACAGGACGACGACAAGATTTAGGTAGTTAGTTAGGAAAGACATGACAGTGTGAGAGGAGGACGTGAAGAGGATGGGCAAGGAAAGAGGAAGACAGGAAAAAATAAATAAAAATTGGAAAAACTTGAAATTACATAAAGTGCAATAAAGTAGGCTCAAATAAGAAAAGTCTGTATTACTCTTATTACTAAAAAGAATTGTTTTTTTAAACATGACAGAATAGAATAGCGGAACATTAACATGTGATAGAGTAGGAAGCAGTTATTATGTGAAGCACTTTGGTCTATACTGGTTCTTTTTAAATGTACTTTGTGTTTCCATCACCCCTCATTGGTCATGTTATTCATAAACAGGTGTAATCTCACAGTAGTGAGGTTGTCACAGCGGGACTGGATGGCCTGGATGAAGAGGCCGCTGGCAGCTGAGTTACGGTGCACTGCGCTGATGAAATCCTGCACTGGAGGCTCATGGGAAAGGTTGATGAGGTCACGCACATGGTTGACAATTAGCCAGGTCAGATGCTCCGAGTCATGGAGGTTCTGGCACTGTGGACATGAGAAAAATGTAAATTGCACCATCATGATTTTTGATAATCATTAGCCATTTTTGATCAATTCCAACAGTGTTAAAATATTAACTATTTGGCACTGTACATCATGCTTCAGAGTCTCACCACATAATCACAGAAGAGGATAAGGGCTCCCCTGCGGACAATCTCTCTGTTGACCATGGCTAACCGAGCCTCAGGCTTGTCCTCTTCTCCTTCCCCTGAGGAGTGAGGGCTCAGCAGCTTTGTGCAGGAGAGGCTTTGTCTCCTGAGAGAGGGATGGAGAAAAGGTTGATTTTCAACCATTTGTTGTTCTACAGACTGATTGTACAAATGTTCTGATTAGCCTGTAAAATCTAAAAAAGGTCAAAGATATTTCCCCCCCACAAAAAACACAAGTTTGTTTCTCAGACTATCCATTCTTACCTGGGTGTCTGGTGCACCTCAGCCCACCAGGAGTAGTTGGTGTAATTAATTATAAGGAGGACCTGGCACCACAGAAGCACCAGAGAGGGGTGGGTGGTGATCAGGCACTGCACCATGCTGTTCAGCCCCTCTAAGGGGTAAAACAGGCCAGACTCTGTGCCAGTCTGTCCACCTCCGCTCTCACCCTTCAGTAGACGGCTGGCTGCGGCTGTGATCCTACGAAACATTCCTGAAACAGAAAGGAATACCAAAAGCTAAATATGCAACTGGTAAAGTGTATTGAATGAATTTCAGCGTAAAGCTTATGCACTGCATACTAGTTCCATCAACTTTGAGAAACAAATGACCACTGTAACAATTTAAGCTCACCACTTTTGAAGACATGTATGAGACACATGAGCAGTGTGCCCAGCTGCTGACAGTAGAAGGTGTGCTGCTGCTCTGTAATGTCCACCTTAACCTGCCTGGAGGAAATGTCATCCAGCAACACTCCTACCAGCTGGAGGAGGAACCTGGAACAAGGCGAAATTTACTGTCATTGAGAAGGAAAACACAAATCTATCCATTTATCCATCCACCTAGGTCCAAGTGGCAACATTGCTCTATCTTTTTATCAAAAGACATTCTAAAAACTATATGCTTCACTAACCTGGCAAAGGTTTCCTCAGGCAGGGCTTTTTGTGCCTCACCATTAGGCTCCTGGTTACCGACCATGTCAGCAGTAGGCGGGTCATTTGAGGAGGGGCTCTGCAGATGTAGGCGGCGAATTGTGTGGCAGGAGAGAAGATGCGGGGAAAGGGAGAGTTCATGGACCCGGGACAGGACAATATCCTCAGTGGACTGGGAGACAAGTACCCTGAGCACCGCCAGGATACCGGACACCCACAGCTGGACTGTAGCTACTGATGCCTGAAGAAGCACAAGTTGGATGTCAAGCCAAGAAATCTATATATTGCAATAACTGATCAAAAACAGGTGCTAAGGTGCAGCAGCAAAGCAAGTCAAAAATCTGTCCAGGATCTTTTAGGTTCTCTGAAGGTTTCAACAAGTCAAATTTCTAAAACCCTTATGGATACAATTTAAGACTCATTATTTTGGTTAGTACGTCCATGAAATAAGTACAAAACATATTGAAGGAATGTCACACGAGTACTAGGTCTTAGCAGGTGTTAGCTGGTGGCTTTAGGATTATCTGACTTAATTTGTCAAAGTCATGCCTTTATACCCAAGTTCCAAAATTGGGCATTTTCTTGCACAATGTTTGACAGGTTTTACATTCATTATTTCAACCAAGCACTAAATAAGCTATTCCAGAGCCAGATTGTGTTGCACTTACCAATATAAGAAGGTAGCAGTCGAAACTATTTTATTTTTTTTTTTTTTATAAATTAAATGAGACACATTTGCGTGCACACACACACACACCATAAACTAGCTGGGTGTGCTCCAGTAGATTGGTGGTTATGGGTTTCTTTTTATAATTTTTTTTCCCCCAAAACACATTTAAAAGTCTAACCCAAAGTTAACAGAACCTCACAACCTATAATGTTCACTTTATAACCCAAAAAAAGATCAGTGAACTTTTTTCTTTGGTGTCTTAAGACTTCAAGGACCTACAAAAACCCTGATCTCTGCACATGTTGAGATATCAGATGTGATGTCTCACCATGGTGACAGGGGTGGTGAACATGCTCTTGAGCAGCATGTCGACAGGTCTAAGAGAGGAGGGAGCCACGGTCTCAAACAGAGTGTTCAACACTCCCAAAGCCTCTGGAGAGTCCAGGTGCATCTGTGAGGACACAACATAAAAGTGTGTGTGGTTTGTCAGTGTGTGACATGTTTGATCTTACTTTACATTGCAGTGATTTGAATTTTCCGATGAGAGAGGCAGCTAATTACAAACAATACACCTGTATGCATCTTCTTACCTGCTGCTTGGCAATCATGGGAAGAATGACATCAGCAATCTGTCTGGACAATCTCTTCCACTTGTCCTCATTCTCTTTGTGACACTGCTGCAGTACAAGGATGAACATCTCCAACACCTGAAGCACACATGTAAAAGCAAATGTCAGGCAGAGAAGAGACCAACTAGAATACTTTTACATTTGCATGTTGTGACAGTTTGAATCCATTGATGACTACCTGATGGTATTGCACAAGTCTGAGCAGCATGGAAACAACCACTTCTTTCTGTGTATCCAGTTCTTTGCCTGCATCTGCTTTGTTTGAGCCTCTCAACACAAACAGGTCATGAACTATTGGCTGCAGGGCTGGGATGGCTGCAGAGGAAGGAGGAGAGTCAAATATAATTACTTCAGACTCAATTTCAATCTCCACAATTACCAGAAGCAGAAGAACAGACATGGATATAATCAGTGTCCCCTCCCGAAGACAAACATTAGGAAACAAGCATGCTGGGTCCTCCAGCTGTTAGGGTTGAAGGAAAATTCCTGAATCTAATGGAGAGAAAAGAAGTTAAACATGTACAAGTGGTAGTGTTAATTGCTTGCGTTCCTCTCACCATGTGTGACAGCCTTCCTTCCACTCGCCATTATGCCGTCACACAGCTGGATGATCTTGGGAATGCTGATTATCTGCTTGGAGTGGTAACGTTCATAAGACAACAGCACCAGGAAGAAGAATATGTTGGGAATGATGGCCTCCGAATCTCTGTGGAAGTTCACAGACAAATCACTTATGTAGCCAACACAAGTCATGTACTTCAGAAAGGCCTGAGGCATAATTTGTCGAAGAAAACTTACCTGAACTGTCCTACTTCAATGTACTCAAATTGCTTCAGGACAAATCCAATGAACACCTGAAACACAATATGTTTTTTGAGCGAGCCAAACTCCAGAAGATGAAGGTGAGCTCATGTGAGAGCTTGTATGTAAAGTTTTGTTTTACTTGATCGGAGTCCAGTAGGCAGTAGTTGACTCTGAGCTGCACAAGCTGGGCGAGCAGGTCCAGGACTTGTCTCTGCAGGGCCACAGAGGTGCTGGTGGTGTACTGCTTTAAAGCTTTGATCACCAGCGGCTCAAACAGACGAATGTGGTTGTGGATGGCATTCTGGAGATACAAAGATGAGACCACTGCTTTTAGGACAGCAGCACCTCACTCAAGCAAATAAACTTAAAATCTTATGAAAAACAGTGCATTTCTCAATCACCATATTTTTTAACTCAAGAAAGCAGCAGAGTAATTGAAGCCAACCTTGTCTCCCCTGTTGCGTGTTGCATTTGCAATGTTGGACCTCAGCTGGTTCGAAGCTTTTTGCATTACATCAAACCATCTAGATGTGGAAAATGATGGCAGGTTAGGTAATGTTATAGGTTTATTTCCATATACAGTGTTCATTAACAGAAACGTCAGTCTCTACCTGCTGTGGCTACAACTCACCCAGAAGTGTCCTGCTCCTGTTCAGCCTGCACCATGTTACGCAGACTAGCATCGGCGAGAGCCTGAGTGAAGTGAGTATACGGTGCCATGAAGCAGTAGTGGTAGAGGCCGGGTCGCAGGCTGGATGATCCGAGACGGAGAGCCTTGCCCTGGGATCGGCTGGGTCCGCTCAGGACACCCTCGTACTGGGAGGCCAGGTTTGTGCCAAACAGGGTCTTCAACAGCTACAGAAAGAAGAAGTCTTCAGTCTCTAAAGTCAGGAGTCCATGTTTGTTTACATTTACAGTATTTTTCGAATAGTCTTGTAAGTTGTCTTGTAAGATACTTTGGATTTCCAGCAACTTAATGCTAGTCTTTCAGAAAAACAAAATGCTACCAATTTGTTTCCAGGAGGCGTTTCTGTATTAAAATTAATTCAGTGCAAATCATATTCACCGTTACACAATGCAGAGGATGGCATCATCCTTTGTTTTGGCACATGCAAGTATATTAATGACGGTGTGTATAAAGATGTATGGGACCATCGCACAGGGAGCCCGATGCCTTTACAGGCCCTGTCGGCAGGAACCAGTCTCACTCTGTGTGGAGTCGCACCTGTTGCAGCACACTGCTCAGTGCTGAAACCCTTAAGACTGCCACACACACACAAATAAATCTGACAAAACAAAAAGTTATACATAATGAGACACACAAACACAGCTTACTGACCTGTTGTACACAAACAGTAGCCATGGTTGGTTCTCTGGAGAAGCAGGACTTCAGGTAGCCCAAGATTTCCTCCACACACTGTCAAAAAATAAAATCATTTATTCTATCAACTGACTACAGTCAATGTAAAGAACGGTTATACACTGATTTATATGAATGTGACAAAATGTAATTTCTGTGGAGCCAGGACAGTTATCAAGAACCTAATCTTGACCTTGCTGATGTCATGTAGTGTGGCCAGCTCCAGGAGCTGAGACAGAACATCTAAAGTGGAACGCAGGAAACCTCCAAACTTCTCCTGGCTACTGTGGAGGTCCAGTGTCACCTAGAAGATCAGCACAATTAATAACACCAACCACCATTTAGGCTTATAAAACATTAGCTTAAGTTCCGTCAGGAAGTTGTTTAAACTATATGGATTTTCTGACCTTGTAGTTGGCATGCGTAGCTTTAAGGACATCGTAGAGCTTGAGGTAGGGTGGCAGGTGGTAGAAGCTGCCAAGGGTAGTAGATTTGTTTATGGCTGTTGACCCTGTGCTGTCTGCTGGTCTACCTGCTCCCAAAAAGAAGACTGAACTCATTAAATATCCTCAGAGAAATTATATACATACCAGTGCTAAAGCATGGTCAGTTTTGTACACACCTGTGTTGACCTCATTGCCTTTCTTTGGGCTCATAGGGGCAACACTGGGCTCAGCAGCATCTTTCTCCTTGCCTTTTCTCCGGATGGGACTGAGGGAGGGGGTGTTGCTCAGGGAGGGGAGGGTGGCCTAAATTGTAGGGAACAAGTACAAAAAGTGAACTTAGCCAAATTTGACTGTCATTCATCTTTTTATTGTATTAACAAATTATGAGCTGACCAAACTAAAAACACCACAAAGACTGAATAGTGACCTTAACCGCTGGCCCAGGGGGTGTATCATCTAGCACATGGGCACAGATGTTGAGGACCTTCAGTAGGTGAGAGAAGAGCTGCTCCACCATGGCCACTAAAGTGCGCTCCGACAGTCCTGCCCAGGGTTCCTCCATTTTATTTGTGCTTCCACTGGTGTTCGTGTTGCTGCTGCCTTCCTCCTCTCCAGCCCAGGGGTTCCGCATACATTTAGGAGCCACAGCTGGGAACAGGATTAAGAAACTGGTTAATGAATAACCGTTTAAGTGACTGGTTGGAATGTTGGAAAATGAACAGCATGCTCAGGTAACATTTGTATAAAATTTTACCCACCAGCAAGCAGATTGCCAGAAAGCAAAAGTGCATCCTGGTGTGCGGACAGGTCCAGAGGAAACCAGGCGGAAGATAGTAAGGAGAGGACCATGTTGGCCATTCCCACTGTCAGAGTCCTCCGCTCAGTGTCTGGTGCAGATGAGGAAGTGGTCGAAGAGGCTGCAGTGCTGCTGGGCTGTGACATACTGCAGATCAGAGGGACAAGGACAGAAGATGAAGGGTGTGTGTCTGAAGATAAAGAGGAATTTAAATGAAGAGCAACAACACTTAATGTCTGGCATGAAATTCTGTGGCAGATTATGCACCTAGGATGACATCAAGTGTCCAGGTAAAGGATTAATTCACAAAGGACATAGTACACACACCTGAGAGTCCTGCCCCTGCTGCGGTTGAGACTCGAGCGGGAGGAAAAGTTGCTGCTTGAGCTAATGTAGCCACAGTGCCAGCCTGTGCTCCAAGTGCAAACTGGAAAATTTAAAGCCAAGAGGCATAAAGCCTCGCAGCAGCCAAACTGCAGACAAAGAGAAAAGCATTTAAGGCATATTTTTTAAAAAAACATAACATGCTAAAAGAATTATGCAGGTCTGATAGCTCACAGTCAGGGCTCTGGAGGTAGAGGAGGTGAAAGCATGGGAGACGGCAGTAACGACTCGGGACAAATTATTCTCCAATGTGACATCAGCCACAGTGTTGGACAAGTTGAAGCCTCTGTACGTCCTGACAGACAGAGAAGAGTAAAATTTTGTAAGAAGCTTTTGTAACTGTAAGCACTTGAACTTTAAAATAAAATGTGGTTTTGATCAAATGGAAAAGAAGTCTTGGTAGCAAAGCTAAGATGGCCAGCACCAGAGCTCTGGTACAAAAGTCTGTACAATACAACATATGGTAGGTAAGTAAGAGTTGAGCATCAATCTCAAGCACAATTTCTTAGCAAAAGAATGCAACTGAGAGCAAATGGGATGCAACATCAAAAGAGTGTGTCTGTACCTTGTGATTGTGCTGACGGTGAACTGGGAGGGGGGTTGTGTCTCGTGCATCAGCAGCTGCAAGTACACTGAGCTCTGGTCCCGGGCAATAGCCACAACTGGGTCCACTTGACCCTGGTCACAGTCAAAGAACAGCCTTGAAACCAGCCTGTGAGAAAGGCACAAGGACAGGTTAAATTTCCATGAGAGGGGAGACATTAGAGAGTAGACAGTTTAAGAATGTAAATACCGTTTTAATACATTTCCACTGAAATCTAATCCATTTTAGCCTTTCTACAGTAAAATCAAGTATATAACCAAGATGTGACATTGACAACAGTATGGGAGAAGAGAAGGTGTACCTGCTGACTGCAGAGGCTGCCACATGCCGGACTCTGGGGTCATCATCTCCCAACAGCTGGATGACCACATCATTCAGGACTCGTTCCTGCAGCCGCAGTCGCTAAATAGAGGATTTAGAAGATTTAGAGCCAACAGTCTCAGCAACTCTAGTTGAGAACTAAGACTGACATTGCCACAGCATGGAGAACTTACCCCAGCGTAGTGATGATCCCCTTTATGCAAAGCCTCCGTTTTCCTCTCCAGAAAATTAACTAACCTTCAAGTAGAAAAGAGAGAATCTATTTATCTGCAATCACAGTTAATTCATCAAGTAAATTTATGTTGCATTTATGTCTACAGATGCACTTATATTAAAAAAATAAATAAATAAATAAATAAATGCTCCAGTAAAAAGACAAAAAAAGTGAGAGGGGATCCTACCGGAAGTCCATCTCAGCCAGGGTCTCCAAGAGCTCAGTACGGACAAGCCAATAGGAGGAGTCCCTCAGAGCAAGCAAGTCTATCATCAACTGCAGGCCAAGCTCACTCAGGGTGCTGCTGCACACCGTCATGATACAGTGCTGAAACACACATAAAGTCAGACTCACAATCCCACATGGAGCACAGATTACTGACACACTCCTACAAATCCATCTTACCCTCACTGCAGAGCAGGCCATCTTGCAGGTGACAGAGGATTCATCTTTCAGAGTTTTCCGGAGCAAAGGCACCAAGTCCACCAGGGACAGAGGATTACCTGCAGAGCAGCAGGGGGGACAGATTAGACAACCATTAAATACTATCAAAGCTTTCTACAAGTCAGCACTGAGACAAGCAACCGTGCACCAACCTGTTGCACTCTGCACACTGGCCAGCCAGGTGTGTATGTTGTAACGTGTTTTGGTGAGTGCTGCCTGTATGATGGCTCCACAGAGGATAGCTGTGGCCCCTCTAATCTGGGGGTCTCCATGGTCAATGAGGCCCAGAATGTCACTGATATACTGCTGCTCTGCAAGGGGACAAACAAAGACAGGAGGTTAGAAGTCATCAATTTATGCATTTTGGAACTGAGTGATAATTCATCTGCAGTACTTGTCAAAAAAGTATTCTGACACAAAAATAGGAAAAGTACAGGTGAAGAAATTCATGATGGCTGGATTCCGTTTAACCAATCAGTTTCAGTGTTTTGGTATAGTTGATGCTGGATCGCTGTCAAACATCAACTATACCTGTCTAGTACTGGCTTACTAGGAAACTTGAATAGAACAGAGCCCTCGTTAGTGTTGTTGGTAACACCTGTGCCTTTCCTACTACGACAAACTGAGTTACAAACTGCTGCTGCTACTGCTGGAAAAAGGCTTAATGTTTTCCAACAAGTGAAGCTGCTCCCAATTCAAATGAACTTCGATGACCACAGATCAACAAAACCATTCACAACGAGCATAAGTGTTATTAAAGTCATTTTAACCAGAAAAGATTCCCAGGCACACCGAAACTTTAAAATATTGCTACTACTGTGTAGTACTTTTCTGATGCTGGAGAAATGATCCATTACTCAACAGCTACATTCTGTCAGCCCTCAGACTTTTACTTTCAGTGTTATCATCTATAGTGCCATATGATGACAACTTCACAATACAATGGTTCACATTTAAAAGTTATTATGTGATATCTCAGAGAGCCTTTGTATACCCACACGGGCAATTTCACTTATTCCCTAATTGGGCCATCTCTCAGGATAACTATCTCCCTCCCCTCTTAATTCGGTCAGCTGACATCCAATGAATCTCAACATGGCTCCACCTACCTTTAACCTGAGCAGAAGTTTAATAAGCACACTAAGTACCTGTGTAGGTGTGAAGGGCTGATGGTTTAACCCCTTTGAAACTTTTTCTGTTGCTTCAGAACAGTGTTTGGCCCTGGTGGCCCCCTGCCCCGCATGTTTTCAATGTTTCCCAGCCCCTACACACCTGATTCAAATGAAGGGGTCGTTATCAGGCCCAAGCAGAGCTGATGACAAGCTTATCATTTGAATCAGGTGTGTTGGTGTGCTGCTCTATTACACTTCTTGTAAAACCATTTGACTCAGTGGCATGAAGTGAGTGATGATTATTGCAATATTAGTTTTGTTAATAAACCCTTGCTTCAAATAAGCCCTTTGTTAAGTACTGACGTCTTTACGCATCATATAAATAGCATTGTGTTTTATCACTGAGTCGGTCAATAACCACTCACCTATCTTTCAGAACAGAACAAAAATATATTGTAAAAACCTGTAAATCCAATGACTAGAACTGGGAGGTCCGATGTAAGTTGGTATGGAATGACCCCTTTTTCTTTCATGTCCCTACCTTCTACTGGAATGCCGTCCAGCGGCTCCAGGTAGAGGGAATTAAAGAAGGCTTCAGGATGCAGCGCTGCTGCCGCCCCGACACAGCTGACGGCCAGAGCCTTCACACTCACTCGCACCTCTTTGTCAGGGATCAGACCTGGACAAAAAATTGTATATGAAAGATTGACATGCTCACACAATGATGTCAGCTTCAACAAGAAAGACACCAGATAAACAATCAAAAATACTGTATTGAGGTTGTGTGTCTCTAAATCTTGTAAAAAAAAAAATTGTAACAAGATAATGATAAGATCAAGGTTTTTGTATTACTGTAGTGTCAAATTAGTAATTATTAGTTACCCTTATGAACATCTGTCACTTTTAAGTTAAGTTACAACTTTCATTATAGACATTTCTTGAATGGATCAAACCAACCAATAAATATCTGTACTGTTTGAAATAAGGAAAATTGGTTTCTCAGGCACTGGTCTTGTGTTTAGTTAAGACTAAATCATTCTCTCTGTAGGCAGGTAGGATAACATGTTTTTAACCAGATCTTTGGTATAATATGATCATTTGGTAACACTCACCACGCTTTTGTCCTGTCAGCAGGAAGGACGCAGCAAGAAGCCGTACACAGTGCACCAGCGGCTCCGCCCCCTGGTCTGTGTAGTGTCCAATTGGACCCTTTATCCGTGATGGCTGAAAAGCAGGCAGCTGAGTTAGACACAGAAACATGCTATATTTTTTGCTCCATTTAGCTTCAGGTCCAATATACCAGAATGGCTGTGTTTGCATGCAAGTGTCTTTACCTTGTTGTCAGGTTCGGGTTCAGCAGGTTCGTCCTTTGGTATGAAGCGGTCCACACTGCTGTCTGAACCCTGCCGGTTGTGACCTCGGCCTTCAAAGAGATGAGGCTTGCTCAGAGCTGCACATAGAAACAATGAGCTTGATCAAAGTTTTGGATCAATAAACAGAGCACTGCCTCCAGTCTAAACCAGTGTTTTTCTGTGCTTGCGTGTGTACACAAACATACCCAGTGCTGACTGCAGGAATGGCTCTGGGGGTTCTTCTTGGGTGGGAGGTGCTGCTCCTTCATCTTCCTCATCCTGTAGTGTTCCAATCTGCATACCAGAGTACTGGCTCTCACTGCCATCCAGCACCTTAGGCACAGAAACACAGAGCAAACATCTCGAGAGGGGAACAAAATGGACTGTGCAGAAACACAAACAATCTGCATGCAAAGGATACCTGAGGAGTCCTGACTTATTCATTTTTGAGTTGGATTTGCTGGATCGAGGACAAACAGAGAACATAACAACCACAACTAAAACTGCAAGTCAAACAAACATTCCCCTTTGAGCTCTACCCATCTTGCATGCTTGGGTCAACGCAATTCACAGCAAATCAACTACACACATACACAAGAAAAAGCACAGGCTTGAGAACTCAACAACTTTGGATGCCATAATCCACCTGGGGAAGAGCAAGCTTTTGATCCAAATCACTCAACATGGAAGTAAATTTTTTCACTGGTTATCCATATTAGATACACACAACATTTTATAAAGAACTAGTTTCCTCCCAACAGAGCTATTAAACAAAGAATCCGAAATAATGATTTCTCCAGGTTTGGCCCACTGCTGGAACAAAAGCCTGTCAAATTCCCTTTTCAAAGGTAGATGAAACCAAATCTGAAGGTACAGATCTCCTTCATGCTTCTACTTTGAACTCTTCACTTCAAGCCATCAACAGGGGATGTTGGGGTTGCTTGTTGTGACAAAGGTCTTTCAAAAACATCTCATGTTTTAGAGGGAATCACTGAAAATGGGGAAAAGGAAGGAGCATAATGTACTTTCAATGACAACAAGAGGGGAAAAGTAGCAAAAAGCAGGGCAGATTCTGTGCATTCTGGGTTGTGATGAACAAGCGAACGAAAGGAGAAAGAATGAGGAAAGCCAAACGTTTCCAGACAAGCAAGCCCCTCTGCCGATCTGTTCAAAGTCTCCAATTGGCTGACCTTTTCACTAGTGCTAGAGGAGGAGGTGGCATAGAAAGAGGAAGAAGAGGAGAAAGAGAAAGAAGAGGACGAAGAAGAAGCAGTGTAGTCGCTGTCTGTGGCATCGGGACCCTCAGTGGGAGTTGGCGAGGGTGGGGGCAGCTCAATCACCCGCGGCAATGGAATGCGCGACTATGATGAAGTGAGGAGAAGGATGAAGGAGAGGGGGCGAGACCATAGAGGCAGAACTATTAGAATGGACGGACTCAAACCATAAGGTCTCTGGAGCTGAGCAGGATAACATGAGCTGCCTCCCCAACACCAAAATGATTCAACAACATCTGTGATATCACATCTGAATTTCAATGGGCAAATAATATACTATATATGCACTACAACGTCAATAAATTTCCATATGTTAAGTCTCGTAGATACCTAGTTATAATTGTGTGTATACACTTTATAATCATTAAGGCTTTTGTGTTTACAGACTGGAAGATTGTTTTGAGCAGCTGCAGAGATATGGTACTACCTCCCAGACAACCAAGGTCACATTCTGTTTATCCGGCATCTAAACCTTCATAGGAGAGACGCACTGGTGCCACGACAGACCAAACTCCATATTCTCCCATTAAATGCAACATGACTTAACTAAGCACATCTCCACAGATTTTTCTGTAGCAGGTTAAATAGTTAAAGACCGGGAAGTGTGATTCAGAACTGGCATTATTGCACTGTGTTACTACATGTACTGTTGAGCTGTGCTCTCCTCAATCAAACTTGACACGTATCCTGAATCACCTTCCTCACCTGGGCTAATCAGATCAACAAAATTTCATCAACACATGCAGTATGTGAAAACTGGCCATATCAGCACTTTTTACTCCATGTCTGAACTAACATGCTGAATATCATACATCAATTGCCACAAGTTACCAAATCTTTTGGATCACACCGTACACTGGGCCTGTAATGAACAGCCATAACAAGACCAGCAACCTTTCTCTGTGACTGTTTATACTTGCATATAATATTCATCATTGTACAAGTTCTAATAGGGGTACTATATTTTTATTTTCATATTATACCCAAAAGGGACTATCAGTCATTTTTGTAAATCACCGTACTGTCATAATATGTTGATTTTAATATTGTACAACATAAGCTTAAGCTAATGGCTGTCTATCAGTTAGGACAGAAAGGTGAAAGCATTATAATGTGATTTGGGAAATGGTTCATGGCATGCTTGTTGAAAAACTCAAGTCATGAGTTACTGAAGATATCCCACAGACCTCATTGTGAGCACTTTCATGTAGGAGCCATTTTCTTTCTGCCGCACTACACCTGCCAACTGTACAAAAACTATGCCAGTAGGGACGTTAGGGTTCATAGTTAATAAAAGCATTACTTAGTAATTAAGTCTCTCAGTGTCTAGGGAGGCACACTGTCCTCTATATTTCACACCAACACATACACTTAGTAAAGTATTGTATGTTCAAGCTCTTCAACCAAATTACTCTCATGCCCACACAGACACACTGACCAGTTCTGCTACGTCCGAAGGGGTGACAGCTGAGTCTGGTCCCTCCGTGGTGGTCTGGGAGGAGTCACTTGGTGGAAACGATCGATCATTAGTGCTGAGCAGAGTCCCGCCTTCTCCTAAGGGCCCTCCCTCCGGTGTGGCATTCTCAGGCGTGGTGTAGTCAGCCGTTTCTGGAGTAATGTTGGCCCCTCCACTGGAGCTCCGACTCAGCATTTCCTCCTCGTTGTCGTTAGGTGACTCAGGAGTGTCTGATGCAGATGTCCCGCCTCCACCACCGCCCTGCTCTGAGGAGGCACTGAGGTCCACAGAGTCGCCGGGTTGCAGGGTGTGCTGGGAGGATCGGGGCTGCTCGGTGATGATATCCACCTGGGCTGCAGTGGAGCCATCTGCACCTACCACAGACGCTGATGAAAAGCAGATTTTTTTTTTTACTGCTGAATCAGTATTTCGCTATGTAGTTTTAAGTATCATAGCAAATCTGTCACACATTACAATCTGCATTCTGGTGAGTGCATCTCACCTGTGAAAGCACCAGTAGTGACATCTGTCCTTTCAGCATCATCCTCTAAACCATCTTCCTCCCCAGAAAGCATTTTACCTGGAAAAAACAGTTCTGTGTCAACAACCATCAGCACCAACATGAACTAAAGAGGGGGAAAGAGACTTAAACCTGGGTGGTGCAAATTCAACTCTGAGTGCATGAAAGACAACAGACTCTTTCCTTCAATATGTATATCAAATACCAAATACTGTGCATTTTTAATGACATATTATACATTTAAAAGATAATCAATCACAGAGTGACTCAGTCAGAGGTAAACTTGCCCAAACCCTGACAACATCAGTAAGAGGGTAGAGGTGAGCAGAGGAGATAAATAGACAAGTCACCTCTCTGTTTCCTGAGAAGGAGTGGACTGCAGGAAGACCCTCCCCCCGCTGCAAATGGCAGGAAAAAGGAAGTAGAAACAGGAGGTGAGGCGGAGTAAAGCCGCAAAAGCTCAGAAAGACTCGTAGGAAACACAACAATAATTTAGACACAGAGAATGAGTTAGCAAGCAAAGAAAAAGGCCACAAACACAGACCAAAGCAGAAACTAGAGCAGAGCAACCACACAGTTTGGGTCGACTAATAACCTGGCAAAGTCAGTCAGTAAGGGTTAATGAGTTAAAAACCTGCCTGAAGAACATAGGCTGGCATCCTAAGTGCCAAGTGAATGTTAACAGTACTTCTGAGCTCACATGACATGGTATAAAAGGCATGTTTACCGATGAGCTCGAGGATGCTACTGGAGCGTGCGCGGCTCTCAGTGTCCTGGCGAAATACTGCGGCGTGCTGAATGCTGCCGGCAGTGATGAGCATGTGCAGAAGCTCCGGTGGGGGAGTCCTGAACATCTGCTGCAGGAGCTCCAGAGCTGCTGTGACCACATTGTGATCCCAATGCTGAGTGTAGTGTAGGGTCAGCTCATACACCTTCAGACAAACACATAAAAACAATTTAGTGCAAGATCTTAAAACACGCAAAACACCCATGAAAAATTGCTTTCTTCTCTCCACCTGTAGTAGTTGCTCAGGTGTTGGCTGTACATCAGCCTCCTTCCTCATGACTCCAAAGCTTCCTTTGAGGCTGGTGGTGTTGACCTGCTGCTGCAGCAGAGGCATCAGGTAGCGGAGGGTTAATAGCACCCCCAGAATTAGGTGGCTAGGGTGCTCCTCATCCACTGGAACAAGCAGACCTAAAGGAAGGATAGATGGTCAGGGTGTGTGTTTCTTTGTTCAGGGTACTGAAGCTAAAGGCAGTTTGATATCAAACTAGCATTTTAACCATTACGTTTAATGCTAGTTAAAAAATACGAAGGTAAGAAGGTGCACATCCAGTATGTGTGGGTCTTTGTGTGTCCTACCCAGCAGGACATTAAGGAGCCAGGTGTAGAAGTAGCTGGTGCGTCTTGAGTGTTGGCAAACGCTGACCGCTGAGCTGGCTGCTGTCCGTCTGATGGTGGGGGAGCTGGACTTCAGGTTAGCCACAAATGACTTCAGTAGCACCTGGGACCAAAATAGTTGGACTAAGATGAAAGCAAACTCATACAAGTGGTGGTGTCCTGTGCAGAATACTGACAGTGCTAAAAAAGGAGCAGGCTTCGAGAATGAAATGCTTATGGAACCAAGATGGAAAATATAAACTTTTGAAAAAGAAAACCTCCTTTCAGCTCGTTTTAGTGATGACTTCCAGGTAAACTAACTCAAACTTAGAAGAAACACCAGGTTCCCCAAGACAAAAGAAGGAGCAAGACTACTTGAACTACTTGAATACAAGTATACAATACTGTGCCCAAAATAACATACTCAACAATTTCAATGTTCCTGCCCTGTATTGATACCTTGATCTCGCCATCATTGGCAAAGTGTCCCAAAGCGGCCATGATTTTGGGCATTGCAGCGGCCAGCGTCTCCTGTACGGTCTCCTCCTGTCGCTTGGTTATTCTGGCGAGGCATGGTAACAGGTTGACCAGGTAGGGTCTGGACCACAAGAGGTGGAGGGAGGTATCAGAATGCAAACAGAACAAACAAGAGGCACTTAAAAAAACTTTTGACTGTAAAGCATGCAATGTTAAGAATCAACCATACGTGAATAACTTTAACTGCTTCATCAATTTACAATGCACCATAATTTTCGGGCTTTAGTGTGTATACCTGCATTTCTGTGGTCTGATGAGGTGGGCAAGCTCAGCAAACCTCCACAAAGCTGCCCTCAGACTCCGAGAGGCACCGTTCTACAGACACATACACACGCACACATTAACATCACCATTTCTACTACCACAAGACACTATCAATTCAGGAATACTGTATATGTAATTACCTTTTTAATTTCTTTGTACAGCTCTAGCTGAAGTCTGGGCAGATTGGAGTCCATCAGCGCCTGAAAATAAACATCTTACTTTATCAACATGCTGAACAATATGGCTGATTTAAGAACTTAAACTGACTTAAAATTAAACAACAGAAATAATGGTTTGATGCACAGTATATTTGTACAAGTTTACTTATAATCTCGGATTTTTCAGTTGGTGAGAACACGTCTGGCCACATCAAGCAAACCCAAATCTACGCTCATTACTCTGTGAGCGTACCATATGCTCACTGTGTACCAACTGACAGTTAACTGATGATCAACTCTTTGGCCTATCATTTAACCCAAAGGAAAGACAACATGAAAAGCCTAGCTGGACAAATACAGGGTCCTGCTCACTTTGATGATTTTGTTCAGGCACTCGTCCGCTACCATCCGGACATCTGATTCACTGTCGTCACTGCAGAGCAGGAACATCTCCATGGCGATGCCAAGCAGTTTCTGAAACTCTGGAGATGTTCTATTCCCAGGACCATAGAGAAGAAAATGAGGCAAATGTCATTACACATATAAATGTTTAACCAACTTATTCTTCTAATTATTATTATTGTTTGAAAATATTTTTATCAAATTATTCTGAATTGTTTGAACATGAAACACTGAAAGGAACATGCCCACAAAACTGACATTCTTCTGCTCAGCTGTATTACACGCTTTCCACAGGCTATCCTGAAATCCTGCATTTACCTCTCGCTCTCTCACGCACACACACACACAGAGATTAGTCCTGGAGTGGCTAAGCAGATTTAATGAGATGGTATGAGACTTCATGGATTTATAATAGCATGTCATGGAACAGAAAAAATGTACTAGATCAGGCTATTCTAGCAAAATATGCAAAATTCAAATTATAAACTATCAAAATATGCCATCTGTTCTGTTCAGACCAGGCAATACCAAAATAAAATACTAATCAGAACTGGGTGCATTTTATGCCGTCTCAATGCAACCCAAATCAAACTTTGTTAACCACTGGTCATTTTATCATGCACTTTATTAAATGTGAAGTTACCAGCAAGGCCTACCTTAGAGACTGAGCCACAATGTTTTCACATATTGTCAGGCAGTGGGTGACCCTGTCCTTCTTTGTGGTAGCCTGTTCTTTTTTCCTGTGAAAGAAGAAAGATGATGACTAAAAGAGGGGACAGATGGCAAGAAGTAGCACAATTAAACGGAAAGAGACAGCGAGACAATTGTTGTGTTCAGAGACTGAGGCAGCACCTCCGTTGAATTCAACTGCCTGATTTCATTCTATCTCTAAGCAGTAATCTTAATTATGGTAAATCTCTTAATAGCCAAACAACAGAATGGATGGAAGACTTAACACTAGTGCCACCATATAAAACACTGCAACACTGGTCACACTGTAGAGATCACTGAAAAGACTTAAGAGAGTCTCATGGGGACATGAAAAGAATGACAGTGTAGACTAAAAGTCCAGATAAATCTGTCTTGATCAAATGGGAGAAAAGTCCTTTTGAATTGTCAGGGCAGTTCCGTTGAGACTCATGTCAATATCTCTGCGTCTTTATGAAATAACTAAGGGGGACTGCATATATATTTCATAATTTACTCCATCAGTGATTACATTTGCAAAACATATGTAATCACCATTATGCCATCATAACAAGCTGAGGATGTAGAGTTGAAAGATTAATATTTGTTATGTAGCTTCCTCAAATTATGTCCTTTGTAGATAAGTAGCAATGTTCTCTATGGCTACATACTTGATAAAATCTTGTGACCTCCTTGTATGAACCCTCTAAACACTACAATCATTATGGAAGCATAACAGCACAAGTTCTCAACATGGCACACTCCTCAGAAATAAAATTATCCCCTGTGATCATAACACAATGCATGCCAGTTAGGATTTTATCCAACTTTCACGTTAATTTTTGTATATACTAAGCGTGATAATCATATTGGAGCAAAGCAGGTGTAGTTTTAGAAGCCAGGCACCTCAGCTGCTTTCCAGGAGCATTCTGGGAGAGAGCTGGCTTTCTCCTAAGCTACTTTAAGTCCTTGTTGGCTCACCAAATTTAAACATAGTGCTTCTACATCTAATCATGAGTAGAAGTTGATACTCATTCGACAAAATTAAAACATGATTAATGACATTTCATTTTTGACATTAGAGTACCCTGCCTTACAATATAAAAGACCTTAGAAGTTGGTTATAACGTATGTTAATCAGGAGAAAACAATCCATTACAGAGTATATTGCTGACAACAGGTGAAAACAGACATTTCTGGGGACTTTGACATATATGAACACCATAATAACTTGACTGATCTTTTTTTTTAAAATGATTTACTGGGCACAATAATATATTTGAAAAGGAGTGCACTGTAGCACTGTCATTGGTGAGGGTGTTTTTAAATGACAAAGCTCGGTTCCTTGAACAGGGGCACATAAAAACGAGGCTGATATGTAGAGCACCAGGGACACAAGGACAGGTGTAAATTACGTCATTCCAGGAGGCTACTACACTAATGCACCTGGTCATCAGCAAAAGTAGTTATGTCTACTTGTCTGTGCAAATAACTACAAATTGTTACGCTTAATGGTGACCTGGCTTTCTCTAAAGATCTTTGGAGATCATCTTTATTCTTCTCTCTGAACCCCTTAATTGCTCTCTGACCCTTTTAGCAGGTGCGTGGGCTTCAATTTGCGGTTGCCTTTAACGTCAGCCATCATTCAGCCTGACTGACCCTAGAAAATATTCCTGTCTGACATTCAAATGTGGATAATGTCAGGCGAACAAACCTCGCCGAGCATTGGTGCAATTTCGTAATAAATGTATAATATCGGAGAAGTCTAAATATCACAGCTTGGACCCTCGTAGCTCTCATATTAGCGTTACTAGCTTCAAAGCCAGCTATTAAACCTTGGTCACATTAACGGGCACAAACGTTAGCTGGCTAGCTTAGCTACCTGTTTAGCTCAGCGGCTGTTCGCCTGCCATGCAATCTACCTTAGACAGATATCTACTCACTGCCTCTGGACAAGCTCCTCGGCGGTTGGTGGTCCCTGTTGCTGCTGGAATGACTTCAGAGACTCAAAGGCCTTCATCAGTTTCTCCATGGTGGCCATTTTAGCAACCAACAGTAAGCAAGCTAGCTTTGCTAGCTAATATTTACTATAGGAGCTAACTAGCTAACACAGTGGGGACAAGTTAGCGCACGGAGAGAGCAAGCGGTGCGTAGTGCGACGAGAGTGCTAACACTGCTCGTGACAACTACCACCGGCTCTCCGCCTTCTTTTCGTGCAAGATATCTCCTAGTCTTTCACAATGCTATTCCTAAATGAAGAAATTGTCTGTTGATAATAAGCCATCTTTGATGCAGCGTTGCGTTCCCCCGACAAAATCAAACCAGGAAGTGGCATATGTGAGCGCTTGACAGAAAGGACAGGGTGCAAAGTCAGTGGCCAATCAGATGGCGGGTTCATGTTGAGTGACAAGAGAAAGATCCAATGAGTGGCTGCGGCTTTTTTTCTTTTGTTGTTGTTGCTGTCACGGGACCTTTGAGATCCAGATTGTGAAAACATATTTGTGCAACCCTTTTTTCCATGCGCCACGGAAGATGATAGGGAGGCGTCACATTGAGGAGGGTAGAAGAGCCTTCCTGTGAGTCAGATCAAGAAGAAAAACACGTGGATGGAAATCTAAGTTATCGGGTTCTCACTTTGACATGCAGAGTTACACTGTAGTTTAAAAATATTCATTATCTTTGACTTGGTGGAAGAAGCAGAGAATGAATGGCGGAGGAGACCGCCCAACAGGAATAAATCTATAACTTTTTTTGTAATATATTCCTTCAAGGTGGGTGCAGGATCTAGTAAAGAGAGCTTTAAAGAAATCCCACCTGCAGCAAATGCCTTCTAATGCCGCTAGTGCATATGTATATTATGGCTTGGTCATGTTATAGGTCTTAGCAGCATGACACTATTTGACTATGTTTATTTTCTGGTGTATTTTCTCCCTGCTATGCCCATTTATTTCTAAACAAAATTAATCTGACACAAATGATTCAAGACAAGTGTTTTTATACAAATGGCAGTGTATTATTTCATAATTACAAATGTCAGATATGGTACAACAACCAGTGATACAACTTGTACAAGAATTAACAATGACTGCAGTGGTTGAACGACATGACTGTACAGATACAAAAAAGAAGAAAAATCAAGAAGTCCCAGGCACCGTTTGAATACCAATAATGCATTTGTCATTCCTCCCTTCCTTGAAAATATCACTTATCTGACATATCTGGACTGAGGGGTGTGAAACCCCAGAAAACCTCCAGTCAATTATCCCCCAACTAGACTCAAGTGACATCAAGGAACTGAGGATCTCTCACTTCTAAACGTTGCCGGTGAGCGCCATCCCTCTTTTCAGGGGAGGACTCACCATCACCACCTTGGGGGAAGGCAGGAGAGAAGGAATGCTTGTCGTGTATTCAGACGGGGCCAACTCAGCTGGTCACCTTGCCATTTATAAAGTTGTCCTCAGATACCAGTGAGATATGTTGGCACTAGAAGGTCATCATTTACATATACAAGGAACCTGAAGTATTACAAACCGATACATGCTTGAGTAATAAAACATATGTATTTCTTTTTAAAACAGGCATTACAATGCACTTAGTGCGGACATTCAAAACTGTTGAGCTGTTTAAAGTTCCTTTATGTGAAGGAATTTCTCTCAGGATGGACGGAATGATAAAGAGGTTGAAAAAAGGCGGGATGTCACAACTTAAGTTGGTAATTGGCACATACGATAAAGGCTGACAGTCTTTCTTCAGTAAATTGTTCAGATAACAAAACAAGTTGGATTTACTTAATGTTGCTTTTGGTATCATTGGCAAAAAAGTTAAAGACACTTCCTATAGTCATTGTCAAAACATACCATAGTGCAATGAAACTAAACAGAAATTTCTTTACTGCTGTATGGATGGCATGAGAGTAAAGTTCAAACAATGACAGAGGCATGGGTGGCAAACGGTTTAGTTTCCCTGTGTGAGTGAGTGAATGTGTGTTAGAGCTTAGAGTTACATGTTAGAAATACATCATTTACAAGGGTTTTTTAGGCTAAAGAGCTAAAAGGCTAAAATCTACATAGGCAAGAGAAATCAGCTTCAAAATGTGCCTGAGAGCGAAAAAAAAAAAAAAAAAAAGACACTCAGAAACTCAAGTGACGACAAGCCAGCAACAGCAAGATGCACACGTTCGATTCCTGATTTTTGATAATGGAATGTGCAACAGGGGACAACATTTTTTAAACAAGCCTCCTCTCCAAGAGAGGGTTAGTTAACGCGATGGGGAATTATATCAATGCGTACCATTTCAAATGTCTCAAATAGGTTTGAAATTCACTTGACATTCATGTCCTGACATGATCTAGAACTACTGTATTGTTGTACTTCAAATGCATCAGGTTGAACAAAAGCTGCATTTGCATACAGTGTAATATATACGCACACACAGACAAAGCTAACATGTCCAGATTGGGTATTCACAGCATTAAAACAGGTGTTGGGGAGTAAACAGCAACTGCCTCAAAAGCAAAATGGCTTCAAATGCCTCTGAAAATGCTCATGAGAACAAACAAACATTGAACATGATGAATTCTGATGAGAACACATAACAGAAGATGCATTTGTTCGTGATCGGTTAACTTGGAAGGAAACACTTGTACGATGAAACAGAAAGTGCACAACAACTGCCGTTCTGAAAATGGTCGAGAGTACAATCTACACAGACTGTACACGGATGATGGGAACTCCGCAGGCGGGAATTTTAACCACAATTCCGCACATTTCTCCCCGTCTACGTACACACAAGCAACTGTCCCAAGTCAGAGTTAAAGGTGGGCGTTGATACGACTAAGAAATGTTATTTTCATCTAGTACAAACAGCTAAAGCCACGCGATCTAAACTGAAGGTCTACTAGCAGAATGTGTGGCAGTCAGGCACCACACTATCTGTGATCAACAGGCACAGAGGCCAAAGCAGGCTGTATCTTGACTCAGCACAGAGGCTAATGGCTGCTGACAGCTGAATCAATGGAAGTTAGCTCGATGCAACAGCAATTTGTTATCTAGATGAAGCCCTTGTCAGCTGCAGGTCAGATCTCCGATACAGTCCCATCATCATCATCATCATCAGTCTCTATGTTCCAAATAATTCTCCAGTCAACCTGTCCTAGGCTTTCTGGTATACTAAAAAACATGGGTGGTAATTCATTTTGGTATTTAAAAGGAAAGGATTTTAGCTTCGCACATGATATATAACAACTGGACACATCAGGGAAATATAAAACAAAGAAAAGCCAGGTAGTAGACCAAAAAAGCAGGAAAAAGAGATGAGACAAAATTTGCCTGAGTGAATAATGTAACAGACTTACCAGCTGTGCTCCCGTTGGAAACGCAGTCTGGGATTTTAAATTAATGTTCTGAGCCTTTTGTAGATGATGAGAGATTTTTGGAGAGCTCTAGGAATGATAATTATCAGGCCGTTTTTTTAATGGGGAAAAAGCCTCTAATAGTTCCGTCATATTCTAAAAGATTCTTATTGTTGCACATGCTGACTAAAAGATTGTCAGAAACAAATCCATGCCATCTCTGCTTAATCGAGTTGGTACAGGCACCAAGAATGCTGTTCACTTCACATGCCATCTAGTCAGGGGCTCAGGGAAGGACCTGGATTATCACTTCCAAAACCAACTTAAGTCAAAAGGGGGCAGGTGGAGATCTGGGAAACACATGGGAAGGCTTTAGCAGCATGGCATCAACATAGCAAAATTAGACTGGATTTATTCCCCCCCCCCCCCATGTTGTTTGGATCTATGCGCATTGTTCAGATCTACCAGAGCCTTGAGGGGTGCAGAGGCTAAGGGTTAATTTGGTTGGACCGGTTGGATCTGATGTGCTAACAACACGTCACGTTGGCCAAATCAATGACAAACATACAGCACATATAAAAACAAAAAAGGCCTTATGCTACATTGAGAAAAATAAAAAGACTACTGGTACTGTGCTTCTTAAAAAAACTCCCCAAGACACATTATCCAAACTCATTCCAAAAGAAAAATAAACAGGAAATAAAAATGTAATGTATGCATTCAAGTGGTACTTTTATGGCTTTTTGTACAATACAACCTTTAGTGAAAATATACATCTAGACATAAATTCAAGTACAAATGTACAAAATCTTTAAACTCATACTTTTTTCTTTAATTATAATACACTTTTAATACAGCTCATAAATACAGGTCAACATTCACTGAGTTCCTAAGATTTGCGCTCGGTTGGAGTTTGTGGTGAAGTTCAGCGGCGAAGGGCGGGGAGGAGGAGGCAGGTGGAGGGAGTGGTTTAAAGTCGTGAGGGCTCTTCGATCTCGTCATCACTGTAACCGCTCTTAAAACAGACCTGGGGAGGACCAGAAAATGAAGATATATCACTGACGTTAGCAGCTTTCATCACTGCACCAGCTCACATGTGCAAGAGGATGTCACATTCTGCTGAAACGCCGGCCTTCATAGTTTTAAGAAAACATAAGACAAGCAAAGGTCTCACTTTGGTAGAAGCACACTGTAGTGAAATTGGTTATTGCACTTTCAATAATTTTTCATAAGCATGATATTTGTTTCTTTACTGCGAAGAGATTTATGCTTCATCTTTGATTCATGTTCCATGTTCCTTTTTCATTCACCCCATTTTCTAGATTTTCTGGCAACTTACACCTGTGGTGAAATACATATTCTTATACTCAAAACATCCCATTGTATCAGACATAACTGTGCCAAAATTAATCCAAATTAGGTTTCATGTTTCTACGGAAAGATGACTCACTAGATTAAAATAAACACACACAAAAAAACACAAAAACTTTGTTTGTTTCAAAACGTGTTACCTCTCTGTAAATAGACTTGACCTCCATATAACCTGGCTGAGTAAATATGAAAAATTACCATTAAAAAATTACCTTAAAATCATGCTGAGGCAGTGGTGAGCTGAATATTTTTAATTTCAACTCCTCAACTCCTGGCAAATCTTATCTGCATTTTGCAAGGTAGAAAATCCCTTTCTTTTAATAAGAAAACTAAAGTCTAACTACAAGAAATGCAGCAGAAAAACAGCAGGCTTTTGTAAAGTGAGGGGGGAATTTCCACCACTGCCCCCAGTGGCAGTTCAGAGAAGCGTAGGGCAAAATAAAAAGGTCCTCTGTTATAAAGAACAGGTGGAAGATAGTGGAAATAGTCTGTTAGTGGAGTAGATCCTGTACCAAATACAAGATGACTGACAAACTGACAAACATTTACTGATGTGTCACTTTATCTCCCCGCACACCAGCTCAAGAAAAGACTCCTCATGTTAGACCCTCTGAGTAGCAAAGCAACAAATACAGCAAACAATATGAAAAGGGATTAACATGGGACTGAGATTTTCAACCCCAGGAGAAAGGAAGAAGAAGGGAGGCCTTATTCCAACCAACTTAAACGAGGAATGGCATAACTGGAAACAACAAGTTTCTCGGGAGTGAAGTTTTCACACGTTGCGTTTGGACAAGGCCTGGGAAGAAAAAAAGGAAGGAAGGAAAGAAGGAAGAGAGGAAGTACCTTAGCCCCCACCCCCTCGGACAGTTGGCGGAGCACTAGCACTTGCCTCTCTTCTGAACAGGCGGTAAAAGAAGCCTCTCTTTGGTGGAGGGTTCGGCCGGTTCACGTCCAGGTCCGAGCACAGCGTCCCGTCAGTCTCATAGACGTTGATTTCTTTGAAGCACTCCATCTCAATCATCTGTAAAGGACGAGAGGTCCACTTATTATTTCTAACAACACTCTCGTCTTTAGGGGTGTTGATTTACAAAAGGCCCTGGGTCAGCATCGAGGTGGGTGCCATTTATTTAATACACAAACCTCTCGACAGTCAGCAGACAATGGTATATCCACATTTACAACATGATAAATCCCTTTGCATCATACTAAAAGAAGGTGTTCTCCATTAATAGAGGCATTACAATGTCACCAGCGGTGAACTGCGTTGTTTCTGCCAGTTGTCGGACTAAACAATGACATCATCTCAGCAGACTGAGCGTGCAGTACCTCATTCTGCCACGGGATGGAGACACTGCCTGTGACAAACTTGTGGTAGAAGTCATCATCTGTGGGGTCAAGGTTCACCCCTTTGACTGTAGAGAACTGCTCGATGTCCAGGACGTCTTTACAGTACACGGCCCGAGGCTAAGAGAGAGAGAAAGAAGTACAGAGACAAAATATTTATTTTGGGAGAAAGTAGGAATACTAAAGCTGAAATGCTTGACATGGAAATCTTTAGACGCTTGAGGACTCTTGTTGCTTGTTATCCTCAGCGAGGCCCTAGTGACCTGAATAACCCCAAATAGAAAAGCAGATAACACTATCTACTTTCAGCTATTGATTTAACCTCGCGGGTCAGTCACTCTGCCTCACTCGCGCTGTTTATGACACTGAAACTGTCACGATTCTCTCTGTGAACAGCTTTGTTTAATCGTACAGGGAAACAGTCTATGAGTGCAGCAAACAATAAAAGCTTATTTATCCAGGCTAGGTAGTGGTTTGTGTTACAGTCCATAGTCACACATGTTCACACCTGAGAGTTTCTAATATGACATTTACTGTCCACCATTAAAGCAACACTAGATGTGCTAGTGATGATTACCAGTTGTCATAAATCGCAAGGTCTCCATTTTATCAGCCAGTTTGGAATTTCGAACGATGACACTGAAATCACACGCCAGCTCATACCAGATTAACTAGCTTATACTGGAAGTGTTTGTTTACTTGTGACAATGGTATTTCCTGTATGCCGATTTGCTGCTCGCCAGGATCAGGCAACAAGCTTTGAGCAGAGCCTGTATGTCCCGTTTGACTTTGTGTGTGTGTGTGTGTGCGCTGTTCTTACATCTGGGCTGAAGGGAGGGTCCAGCATGTTGGCCTCCAGCCGTTTGAAGTTGATGTTTCTGAAGATGGGGTGCTGCTTGACCTCAATGGCCCCTCGACCCTGGCAACCCAGTCGCTCCTTGGGGTCCTTGGCCAGGAGCTGACACGCAGCAGGAGGAAGAGGAAGAGCATGAGAGAGAGAGAGAGGAGATTTAAACACTGAGTTAGACCAAATGGTTTCGGCAGGTAAATTATAGCTTCATACGTTACAAATTTTCTCCTCAAATTGATTTCTATTTGAGCCGAGTTCTCTATCATGGAGAGGACGGGGCTCCACTGCTGACAGCGTTATGACTAATCCCTCTAGTTCAATGTATACAAAGTACACACATGGATGTAGTTTACATTTGATCCTCTTGCCTTTATGTATATGACCCTGTGTAATCTAATAAAGACTGATACATATCCATACACTGAGGGGTTAATGCACCACCATCATGGACAGAATTAGAGAGCTCTGTTGCTGTCTCTATGAGAGCTCCTGGATAATATTACCACCACACCACCTACAGTGCAGCAGGCTTATGAAGTGGATGAGTGCTGTTTAGTGGTTTGGCTACTAGTGGACACTCTCACTGGCCCTGTTGTCACCCAAAAGCTGGTGGCTTTCACAATCAACAAAGCAATGGCTTCTTGCCTTCTGTTTTACCACATCTCCCACTCTCACTTAATTTCCCTATGTTTCTCTCTTCCTTTCACAACTCCTGCCGAATTTACACACAGGGTTCAAAGCGGACTCTCACTTTCTGCTCTTGACGACGATTTTGGGCTGTGGCAATAGCCATCTCTTTCTGTTTCCCTCCCTCCTTCCTTATTATCCCCCCCCCACTCTTCCTCTCCCTGGGGAGAATCCGCTGAACCTCGGGTCAGAATGTTCCACCACATCACACAAAAAAAAAGTCCTGTCCCGTCCAGTCTGGTCCTGTCCCCTCTTGCACAGAGGCAGAGCAGCTCTGTGACTTCCTCAGGCAAATGAGAATATTTCAAGCCAAGTTAGCTAACTGATCTCCTTAAAAGTGCAATACATGAGAATTGGCCACCTTGAGGTCACACTCCCAACAAATAGGGAAATCAGTTCACCAGTGTAACTGCTAACTCTCTTCTGTTTATACATCCATGACTGTAACTACCAGGGGAGCGTTAGTGTTTATGGTGCTAGCTTAAGCCTGCTGGGAGAAAGGCCCGAGGCCAACTAGTTAGCATGTCAACTTAAGAAGATATCTCGACAAAACAACATGTAGACGTCTGTGACATATTCAAAACTATTTTTTTCCTTTCATTCTGTTGATAATGTTGGTTAATTTTTTAAAGATTTTCAATACAATTTGTTTTACATACTGCACCTATAATCCTGCACTTACCAATATTTTTATGTTAACAATGGGTGAAAAAAACTATCCTTTAAAAGGAGTTGCTAACAGTAATGACTTCACAGAATGATCAGCCGGCTCTGCACATCCCCTCAGAGCAATGTAGTGTCTTTCAGCTCACTGTTTTGGTTTTATGACGCAAAAATGTACTGTGTGGATTCACTCTCATTGCACTAATCACTTCTGTTTTCAGCGACAACAGGCAGGTGTTTTCAACAAAAAGCCTCTGATAAATCCACAGTATCCCACCTGTCCAGCACCAAATAACAGACTGACAAAGTTAGCAACAAGCTGATGGACATAGCAGAGCACTTAGCTGATAAACAGACCAAAATCAGAGAAAAGGGAAGGTATAATTGGAATTACATTCATTAAGTCACAAATATTCCAACTCCAAATAAATGCAAAACATATACACTGCTGTATAATTTATCTTAGACTGCCACTCAACCAGTGCATAATGGGATTAACTCCCCAATACAGTATTATAATTTAATCTTGAAATAGCTGTTGAAGGCCTCTCAATCCACCATCCCATAAACCTGATCCACCTATGTCCTTATTTGCCAATAACCTCAAAGAACCTTGTTCATTTTCTCTTTTTTATATCCACCTTTTCTCTCCTCTTCCACCCTTTTTCCTAAAGGCTAAAAGGCTAAAAGCCACAGCCACCTGTCACCCTTATCTATTGGCTCTCACCTGTCTGCAGATATCCTTCGCCTCCTCTGAGAATTTATCAGAGTACTCCTCCTGATCCTCGCGCACTCTTCGGTCCACCTCCTCCCGCTTGACGCGCTCCTTGCGCTTGCGGAAAGGCGACTGGCCCTGTATCATCTCAAAGATCAGGCAGCCGAGCCCCCACCAGTCTGGGCTGACAGTGTAGCTCTCGTTCTGGATCACCTCGGGAGCTGAGGACGGAGAAAGCAGAGTTCAGGTTCAGAGGAGTTACAACTTGAATCAAGTGATTCAGAGACATTTAGTGAAGTTTATACGGAGGTGTATAGAGCCGGGATTGGTACAGAGAAGGAAAAAGGCATGGTTGCAGACGTAGAGGAGTATCCAAACTCTTACCCATGTATCCAACAGTGCCCACTCGCCCTCGTATCGTCTCTCCTTCAGGGATTTGAACAGCAAGACCCAGGTCTGAAATTCGGATGTGTCCTAAACGAGACCCAAGATTAATTACTTAACTGAGATCATGCAGAATGTACACATTTAGAAAAATAAGCTTGCACATTACAAAATCAACTTGTTACAAACTGCCTGTTTTTCTCTGTGGTATGGGTTACATCAAAAGAACTGTGGAAAACAAGTCATATTCTCCGGCCAAGAAGTGTGCCCACATATTAGCCCACTCTGACTTGAATTGAATAATAAGAGGAAAGGAAAAAAATGTGAACATACCACGATCATCCAGGAGGATGTTTTCAGGTTTCAAATCCCTGGGAGAAAAAAAGATAATACATCATAGAGCCATACTGTTGATATGAAAGTTGAATATCACAACATGAACATAACATAAAATGTTAAATATTTGTATCCTTTATTGGACTTATTAACTTTGGCGATATAACATCGTCTTTTATTCCCATGTTTTCTGTTCTTGAGCTTTGACAATATTTCACGTGAATTACTTATTCGATTATTTATCCCCAACCTTCTTTCAAGCCAAATCATTGTCTTACTCAACTTGAGTGTAACGTCCAAAAAAGATTATTTATTATGAAAGCTTTACATGGAGCTATACTAACCGACGGAAAACTCAAACACAATTGTGGACTCTACTGTAACACATGCAGCGATCAATGAACACTGTGTCTACATGGGCCATGTGTATGCGGGTGCATCAGTGTTTATGTTAATATTACTCTAAGGCTTAACTGAGTGTGACAGGTATATGGTGCCTCAGTGAAACCAGCACAACATCATCTAGAACTTTTCTACTTGTACTTGTTCCAATATTACATGACTGCCAACACTCCTATGGAATGTAACACCAGAGCTGGGACAAATAATTATACAGTTAGTAAATATATTTGAGAACTTGGGAGAGACAGAGAACGAATGGTCAAAATCGAAGGAGCGGGAGCTGAGAAATCTTGACTTCGCTTAAAAAACTAAAATTTACCAAGATGCAACTGGGAAGCATCTTTCATTAGACTCTAAAAAACCCCACCCCACAACACCCCTTTGTAGCACTGGCTTTCTGTCAATAAAACATCACACCCCAAGCCTAATCTTTTTTTTTCCTTTTCCCTAAAGCCTTATATCCGAGCCTATTGGAGATAACCCTGATGACATCACTATGACATCATCAGGGTTGTTTTAAAGAGCTCCTTTCAAAGCCACAAAGAGACATCAGACAACTGTTTTTACTGGTGGTGCGTGTGATGACAAGTAAACTGAACTTCAAATGAGAGTGTCCCTTTAAACACTGGAGAAAAAAATTATGTTTCAAAAATAAGTTTAAAAACAAAACAAAACACTGAAATGATACTTTCTAGGTGACTGTGTCTTATATAAAGACTACTGACATATTTTTGCCTACAAATTAAACAAATATTGCTAAGATTAGTTTTTGCAGTGGGGGACATTAAGCCAGTTGCAGCCAAATTCTCTTGTACAACAACAAGCTTACGTAATGTGGTTCAGCGGTGTAAAGCTCACAATAAAAGTCTTCAGGGACAAAGATCCTCAAAATACCCCTGAAAGTTTTTCTTAAAGCCGCTATATGCTTAACGCTGTCCTGATATGTAATGACAGCATGGGCCTTTTTTTTCTGACAATGAAGATGGCTTGCCTACAGTATTTTTTTCTATGCTCCATCTCCTTCACTGTGTCCAACCCTTACGTGACCTAACCTGTAGACTATCCTCTCACGGTGCAGGTCCTCAAGGCCACAGCAGATCTCAGCAGCGTAGAAGATGGCCCTCTGCTCGTCAAAGCCGGAGTTGCCCATGTTGTAGATGTGGAACTTTAAGTCACCGCCATTCATTATGGTCAACACCAGGCACAGCGCATCCTTGGTCTCATAGGCATATGCTAGACTAACCTGGAGAGGGAGGCAAATTTGGGGAAAGTGGTAACGAGGGAGGTGAGGGTCCGGTCAAGGCGTTGGTGAAGAGGAGGGCATGGGGGGAGGAGGAGGAGGAAGAGGGAAGAGGAGCGGTAAGAGACAGGATGGCTAGAAGAACATGATTGTTTCACATGGTTTGTTCAATGCCCCAAATAATCATCCACTATCCCCGGTGGAATGTCAGGAATGTATACAAAGAGAAACAAAAGAGAGATATATCACAGACATGGAAATCCCAAAGCTTCTTCTCCACTCCTGACTCCATTGCTTCTTGTCCCTTGCCTCTAATCCCACCATCTATCTCTCTTTTCTCCCATCATTCCCACCAGCCTCCCCTCCGCTCTCACCCCTGGTGGGTCAGTGACACACAGGGTATGGTGCGTGTGCATGTGCCGTTGTGTACAAGCAGGATGTTACTGCCATCAGGAGGAATCCCATCTGCTCTGGACTATGTAGTCAGAGACAGACCACAAGAGGGGATGGGAAAAATCTTATGGGCCAAGTGGACACACACACACGTATATATACACATACTGTACTTGAACAAATATGCACTACAAGCCAGGGCAAACAGTCTTATGCACACATCCAAAATCATGTTTTTTCATTAGCAATGGACAAATCTTAGTTGGCATAACAAAACAACGCCTCTCACACTGAGCTCTCTGTCAGTGTCTTCTTTAAAATGTATAAAACATTGTTAAAAATATATATCCAAAATCCTCCCAACAACGAAAGAAGCTCAAAGTATATCAATTGTGCAATCAAATTACCACAAATGCGTGACATATATGATAACGCAAAAAGTCACTGAAATTAAAAAAACTGAAGGCAGTTAGTTCACAGGAAATGACTCAAATGAGGTGAATCATAACATCACCACAACCACTTTGTCTCCCATTGGAGTTTAGTCTGCTCAGGTAACGGACTGGAGAGTGAGTGGAAATTGGTGCTTACTGAACTTTAATCAGATATTTAAATCTCATTACACTCTTTATTTATGGAATTCTACAATCCCATGATGTGTAAAAACTGGCCACCTCTCAAATGAACATTCAAAACAATTAAAGGGCAGCATATCAAAATAGGCATTAACTGCTGCATATTGTAGCTGCCATGAACTAGTTGGCTCAGAGATCCAGACAGAGAGCTCAAGCACCGGAGGAGTTTTGGTGTTTACACTGCTAGCACGGGATATGTGGACATGGACTGGCTGGGGCTAGCTGGTTAGCGTGCTAAACATGACTTACATACACAGGTATTAAACTGTTATTCTTTCAAAATCCGCTGGTGATTTTAGTTGCAGATGTTTTTAAACAAACTTTGTGTTAACAGAAAATTAAATGCTGAGTCAAACTTGTGTGTTCTACCGCAACTTCCAATCATTTTCATTGTCGACTGATCTGTTGATTGTTTTCTCGCTTAATCGATTTGTTGTTTTGTCAATTAATTGTCAGAACTTGATATAAAATGTTGATCCAGGAAGACATCCTTCAGCATCTTGTTTTGTCCACAGCCCAAAGATATTCAGTTAATCGTCATAGATGAGTTAAGAAACCAAAACTGATTCTTAAAATAGCTGGCGTTTGATTTAATAGCTGACAACTAGTCGATTAATTGTTGCATCTCTACTTTCTCTACTGTTTCAATCCTTCATATTTAAACATTTCAAATGATAGGCAGCCAAATCTGCATCAGAGTGAGGTAGCTCTACCTCTGTCTCACCTGCTAGAACAGGGTCATCCTGGCCTGTGTCTCACATATATACACACACCCACACACTGAATATGTGGATGGGTTATTGGTTAAAACATACAGTGAGCTAGCAGTATGTATTGGCTAATAGTATGATGCATTGATCAAAAAAAAGGTAAAGAAGAATAGCGAGAGAGAGAAATGAGGGGTTTGAGAGAGCACTTGACTCTTCTCCTTGCTAGTGCTGTTTGGTCAGTGTTGCTAAGCAACAGAGCTGCTCTCGTAGGTAGAGAGGCACATGAAGAGTCATCAGTTCTGCCTGCAGCACAGAGAACACACACACACACACACACACACACACACACACACACACACACACACACACACACTATCATGTGCCAATCCCAGGTGACATGAGCTGCGAGTCTGAGGTTCTGGAACAAGCCCACTCCAGCCTGTGTGTGTGTGTGTGTGTGTGTGTGTGTGTGTGTGTGTGTGTGTGTGTGTGTGTGTGTGTGTGTGTGTGCGTGCGTGCGGGCGGGCGTGCGTGTGTTCATGTGTGTGCATACATGCCCATACACATGCTCCTGCCGTGACTCACCCAAAAACAAGGACGCGCATTATAGCTCACTCTGCATCAGAAACCGACTAATCCAACACGTAGTACAACTCAAACACAACCATTATCTTTAAACAGAGAACAAGAGGACCTGCTCTCTTACAGTCGGGCTCACTATACTGCAGATCAATATCAAAGCTCTGCACCGTTTAACAGTAGAACATCGTGTTCTACAGTATGTACACATATACAAAGTACACATTGCACACAGACCTCAGACCAGAAATTAACATGCTCTTCCCTCCTGCCGTCCTCACCACACTCCAAGAATGTTAAATGAGCACTTGCTGTAATTTTCTTGTCTTTGGAACAATAATTTTTTTTAAAGGAGCAAAAGCGTGAGCCAAAGCTAAGTTTTCTTTTCCTGCCCAAGCACCTGAGATGTTTTTTGAGCGTACAGTTGGATGAAATGGAAAGAGAAGCACACTTTACAAGTTTTCCAGCTGCGTTTGACTCCTGATGTTAACGTGCGTCGCCCAGCAGGATTAAACTTTTTTTTACAGAATTAAAAACACAGAGCACATGAACATGCAGGTACATATTTTAAAATCAGTAACTGACATGTTTCTTATCTTGCTATATTTTACTTAAACAAATAAAACATCTATAAAGGTAATAATACATCTAATACGGTCAATATTCCTTATTTCAGGTGTAGTTAAAGCACTGCTGTCATAGAAATTGTTGAACTTCTTCTTGAACTCCTCCTATAATGTATCATCTTACATGTTAATGGACTGTCAACTGTACACTTCTGCCCTTCAGTGCTATGGCACAACATGGAAGAAATGAAAAGCTCGGTGACTCCCTAAAAAGCGCTCAAGCTTGGCATTACAGCGCTGGCCAAAAAAACACTGCTTACTCGTGACTATGGCTCGATTTATGAAAATCCTCCATAGGAAAATCAGCCAAAAGCAACGCCACCATTAAGAGCTTGAAGCATGGTGGTAGAGTGGCAGGGTAATGATTTTTTTTTTTTTTTTTGCGACTAGCACACATGCTCTGTGCAGGACACTGTACTATTCTCTTCTACATGCTGCTGCTATATTATATAGCTTGAACTGAGACACAAAATTCAATGCAAGAGGCAAGACAAGACAAGTCATAAAGGAATGAGTGATTATCTTTGAAATGTATTGAGGTACTGATGATTTTGTGGTGTCTAGCCAAAACACCATGCAGAATTTTACCAATAAGGGACTGTAATCATTACCAGACGACCGGGGAGAGCAGTTTTAATAATGTTGCTGTATGATTGAACGTGTGGTGGTTAATGGATTTCTTTGCAAATCAGTTTCATCATGCTGCACAGAGTGGTGCTTCTCAGAATCATCTCTGAAATCTGGCACTTCCTCAAATTTCTTGCTCACGTCACTGCTCCGACAAGTCTAATTAGTGTCTAAACATTAGATTTGGCCTCAAATGAACCCCAGTCACGTAAAGGAATCTTACTTTACCCCTACTCACTAAAAGGAATCTACATGAGCTGTGACTCAGTTTGACAATTAAAAGTAATGTATGCATCACAGTATTCAGGCCACAGCAAAAAGATACAATCAGGCTAGTCAAATCAAACAGGGTTTGTTTTTTTTGTTTTTTTAACCAAAGTAGGCGCAGAGGCACGTGTGTGTGGGGGGGGTGTGCTCATTTTTTCCTTCCAACCTATGACACGCACCTGTCAAATAGTACACAAATATAACAAACAATCTGTATATTTGAGTCAAAAACACATCAAATCATTGTATGACAGCAAAACACATATCAAAATACATTCACAGATAATTTAAGGCTAACAGCACACTCCAAATGAAATCAAATTTGGCATGTTTTCACTGCAAACTAGATTTATTAACAAAGTTAATTTGGATTGTCCAAATGTCACGTGCAACTGCTTAATACTGTCATGTGACATATTTTTTTCTATCCCCTTTGTGGTTTTATCCCATCACCATTCTTTCCACTGCGGGTTACAAGCTTGTCCACCTGGGGCGGACGTCATTAAACAAACAGAACTCGAGTCACAGCAACTGTCTTTACCAGCTGATCGACAGCCTTTGCAAACACGCCATTCAATTTCTTTTGCAGGATCCTGGAGCCACAACAAACAATGCTCTCTCGCACACAGGACATACACTACACTCACACGCACACGCACACTCACACTCACGCACACGCACACGCACACACACACACACACACACACACAAAACAGGTACATTTCTCTTAAAAGGTTGAATAAGAAAAAGGTAGTACTTACTACAAAACTACTGTTAACTTTTTCTAAAATGCGTTTTTCGTTTAGTGCCATTGCTTCACCTTTTCTTTTCTTCACTCGTTTCTTTTCCAGCTTTTTACAGGCGTACATCTTACCGGTGGCACGTACTTGGCAGGCACAAACCTGGAAAACAAGCAGCAAGGAAACATGATCACACACACATGCACATAAAACACACACCTTTAAAAAGTACATCTAATGGTAGTTAATATGTCACACCACAGATTTCTCCACCCAACATTACAGGAGCGGGGGACATAAACAGCACAGCATTAACTGACTGTTAAAAGGCTCCTCTGTAGCAGCTTAAATCATTAACACTAACTGCTCATTTCCACTTTTTGAAATGTAAAGGAACATAATGCTGGGTCAGTATCATAAAAAAATCTTTATTAAACACAACACCACCCTACACTGTCAGGTATTTATACTTTACATCTGGACTGCAGTGACACTCACCTCGCCAAATCCACCTTTTCCTAGTACTCTATAATGTCTGAAGGTATTTTTGGTTACTGGTTGCCTGCAGGGATGGAAAGAAGAAAGAGAAAGACAGAAATGATAAGAGAGGGAGACAAAAAGAGACATTAAATAGCTGCTATGCCATTCTCTCAGACCATGTGATGTTGCAGACAGAGTAATGCCCTAATATATTATTAATCCAGCCTGATGACTGCTGTTCCCACCCTGCTTCAGTTACCCAGTCATTATGCAAAGGATCATCAATTATTTACCACTCGCACACAAGCTCTGGTTGGCAGCACCACCTTTGGGTTTTGGTGCACCTTCCCTGCTTCTGGTCTGTATATACGGTGTACAGAAATATTTGTTTTCACCTTGTGCTTTTGCTGGGTTTCCCCCACATTATACGGCTTGGGTGCAGCACCCAAGCTATTTTGGGCACCTCCCAATACCATACAAGTTTTCAAAACATGATGTAATGAGTTGACAAATTGTTACAGGCCTGGGATTTATATTTATTACAGTGATAGCACAATATGGCAGTTTCTACATAATGTTGCTTATCTATAAATGTACTATTTATTAATTATCATAAGTGTTACTTCCTGAGGTAATGGTTGTAGTGGTCCCAGTGGACTTCTTTAGCAAGTTTTGTACTTAATCTTGTAGGGTTTAGTTTATTTACCATCTGCTCAAGTGTTCTTTTAAACCATTCTGCACACATATGTGGTAGTACTAACAGTCCAATTTTTTTCTGTGTGTGAAGTTTTCTTGAAGGGGTACCCCTGAACCACCTGCCACATACATGCACCTAAGTCCTTCACACACTTAGAGAAAACGCTGCATGAGTATTTTTTTCCTATGTTGTCAGCATTTCTTCTGCCATTTAGTAACATTAGGTTATGCTGATTCTTTGTTTTACTATATTCATTAACAATTAACTTAATTATCTGTAGTTTTTCTCCTGTAGAGATAATGATCCATCCTTAAAAAAACATGCTATCCTTAGCAAACATAGAAGTGGAATGAAGTGGAATTGTCAGACAAAGATATGGTTTGCATGTGTGCTTCACTTAGTGTGTAATCTGCAGTGACTACGCACCTCTCCAACCATTTCCACTGCAGGAAGCGTGAGAAGTACATGGACTCCTGGTAAGAGGAAAATGGAGCTCCACTCAGATAATCACGAACTATTCTGTAGGGAGGGAGGGAGAAACAGGGTTGATGATTATTTAATAACAAGATAATAAAGATATAACAATGCAGAAAAAACACAAGTGTATGCAAGAGTTCTTGCCAAATCTTTCAGACAAACACACAGCTGGCCTGCATTCCAAGAGAATGCTTTTTAACCTTCACAATGACTACAAACACGCACACACATCCTCTGTATCTGACTAACCCCTGAATCACACATGTGTGTATGTTTGTGTAGGTCTGTGTGTTTGTGTGTGTGTGTGTGTGTGTGTGTGTGTGTGTGTGTGTGTGTGTGTGTGTGTGTGTGTGTGTGTGTGTGTGTGTGTGTGTGTGTGTGTGTGTGTGTGTGTGTGTTTAGGCATTGCCGGCTGCCTTGCAGTTCAAAGCCGTTCTCAGTGGAAAGACTGAAAAAGCTGATATACCGTGAAAAACGAAAAATGCCTTTGAACAGACACATTCCGCTCAATGCGACCAGGAAACAGGGGGATTTTGGGGAAACCGTGTTTTTACTGAGCAAGAGAATGAGCGGAACATCTAACCTCACCTCACACATGAAATTCACATGCAAGTCTCTCCAAATCTAAACCATTATGTCATAATTATGCAGAGCATAGTTCCAGACTTAAATCACTGAAAAACCTGCTGTAAGCTAAAGGACTGAGAGAACCGGCATCCTTGATGACACAAAAATACAGTTCTTTGAGGAAAGGAAGGGGTTGTGAAAGGTCACAGGCTCACCGTCTCCTGACCATACATCAACAGTCACTCCTCTGAGAGTTGTAAGAACATGACTCTTTGACATGACCCTGCTCGCCTCTCTCATATTAGTGTCCTTTTTCACTGCTTCAACTACAGATGTTGTTTGATTTAAATAAAATGTCCTCTTTCACGCATTCGTACCAAACAGACAGGAACTGAACTGTACTGAGGCAGGTTTACAGTTACTTCAAGGGTTAGCGAAAATGTTGTGACTATTATAGCGCCGTGAACATATTTAAAAGGAATGTCAGAGGAAAATACAAGTCGGATCCATCACTGTGGTGTGACAATATCCCACCACAGTGATGGATCTGACTCTTTATGGTCTGGACTTTGGCCCTTTTTTGGTATTTTCTATGCCAGAAAAATACCTCACACATCCATTTCATGAGCCAGGTGAAAAGATATTTGACGATTCAGTGACTAAATAAGTGAATCAGCAAATGTCAGTGATTACAGAAATGTCTAGTTAAGAGGCAACATATGGCATTAAGATTCAAAACACTAAATTCATAATAGTACTTTTTGTGACAGATATATCGCCTTCAATTGTTAAATTAATTCTAAAAAATACAAGATATCTGGCCAAACTATGATTGAATATTGGTGTAGAAGAACAAAACTAAAAGAAGAATCTAACTCTATCAGTCTGGTATTTTGTTCAATACATAGGAAGTGTACAGGCAAATGTGAGCTCTGCTTCAACTGAACCATGGCTGACAAGAACTGTTACTACTTTCTCTCCTACTGACCAGTGTGATCAAACTCTCCTCTGCCAGCCTACAACACATGACTGCAAACCGAAGTTACAGCACACATCCCTCCTCCACCACCCAAATGTTGAAGAGATGCTCATATTTGGCCAGGAGATTTTCCTTGACCATATTTTAAAATTACTTCATCACTAAGGAGGATGAGGAAAGTTGCCTGTGGTTTGCAGCAGCCCTGGGGTGGCTGTTCTTGGCAAAAGGCTCGAAAGTTGCGAGTTTCCACGAGGGGAGAACCCTCGGCTGTGTAAAAGAAAACTGAATTATGTCATCATGGGACCCAGTTGCCTTGTACATGAGCTGAACGTCCATGTGTCATTCACAGAGAAGTAGAAGTGCAGTGTCTTAACTATCTTATTAGTCTGTTCACAGATTCCTGAGCTCACAGGGGTCTGTACTAAAAGCATGTACATCAGAACTCAAAAGTGGTGATGTGCCCTGTAAACTCCACAGATGACGTACCAAGTTTTCAATTAAGCACACATTTCCCCGAGTATTAAGTTCTGTTTCAAATCTTCCATCAAATCCATTGCCTAAATGACTTAAAGGACAAGTTCCTCGAAAATGAAAATTCAGTCAGTATTCTATTCACCCCCATGCAAATAAAAAGTCGCAAGAAGTTTCGTAGCCCACAAAACAATTCTGGAGCTTCAAAGCAAAACGGCATTGCATTTGTAGACAGTGACTTGTTTTACAGTGTAAAAAAATAAATCAATAAATAAATTTGGCTCTATACAGCTTGTGTGGTGCAATCAAAGTTTCTGGAAGCCACAAAATCAAAATCATATGAGAATATGTTTTTTACACCCTTTGAAAGCTGAAATCTTCAGCTGCTATGCCAAAAGCATTAGCGCACACCCCAGCTGAAACGTTTGCACAAGCTCGACAGCATGTTCAGGCTGTAAATATTGTCTTTTTAAACCAATTTGGAATCTTTAGGCTTCCAGGGACACGGAGAACGTTGGACAAGCTGTTTCAAGCCTCTTTATTTAGCCTCTTAGTTTCCCATCTACTGCAGTTGCTTAGGAGACTGCTACAATGCTGTTTTGCTGTGAAGTTCTGGAAATAATTTGTGGACTACAAATCTTCACCTGACTTCCCATTGAGCATGAGAGTGAGTAGATAATGGCTGAATTTTCTTTTTTTGGGTGGACTAATCCTTTAAGTTCTTTTCAGCTCAGCCTCCCGTCCATGTTATCAGATCAACTGGCTTCACGTAGTCGTACAAGACAAAAGTGGCCCGGGACACTTTAAGAAAGGGGCTCCAGAAAGGCAGGAGCCTAGCCGTGCCTGGCTTGGAGTCGAGCCTCAGACAGACACCACTGGGAGTAGAAATAAACACAGCTACAATATGGCTTTTGTTACATGAAGGGAGAGGGAGAAGAAAAGAAAAAGAGGGGAGAAAGATCAGCACACAGGCCGTTGTCAAGCCGGCTGAAAAACAAAACCCAATGATACGCAGGCATTGAAGGCCATGCTTTACTCTTGGTATGACATAACCCGTATGTTCCACTGCAGCACAAGAAAATCCATGAGTGAGCTAATGCATTTCTGCTAGCGGGTGTGTGGCTCTGCCAAAAAGTCACGTTTCCACGTGCAGCACCATGCTTTCCTACAGGCTCTCCCTCCGAGAAGAAAAACTGAATAAGCCCCAGGGTCAGAATTACATATCGGAATAAGAAAATTAGAGAAAATAAAAATTCCACCAGGGGAATATAAATAATAATGATAGTGGAAGAAGTGATGACCCAACTTTAACAGGAATCCCATTCAAATATATCTGAAAGTGCTGTTGCTGCTTTCAGCAACACAAACACATGCCTGTGTTGTTCTGTGTTTGTACACTTTGCTCTCCTTAACACTTTCTTTTCACTCCTCCACACTTTTCCTTTTGCTCTCCTTTGATTACTCTCTTTTCTAACTTATTTCTGCCAGCCTATCACTTTCTTATTCCTCCGTCTGTTTTCAGTCCAGTCAACAAGTTTGAATGGAGTGGATGCTGCTCTTCCCACAGCACAAAGTGTGCAGCTTCAGTGCTACAATTCAGTGGCGTCTCACTTTCTCACACTATTTCTCTGCCCTCTTCGGTGGCCCTTTGACTACTCGGAGGTGTTAAAATAGAGATACTAGGGTAGAAGGGAAGGAAACAGATCCAACAGACCATGACCTTAGATGCCAAAGAGAGAAGACGGGCGTGTGTGTGTGTGTGTGTGTGTGTGTGTGTGTGTGTGTGTGTGTGTGTGTGTGTGTGTGTGTGGGTGTGTGTGTGTGTGTGTGCGTGCGTGCTCATCTTAACCACCACTTATCCCACCTCAAAATCCCCCTACCAGCTTGTTTGCTTTCTTTCTCACACAAACACAAACACACACACACACACAAACCTCGTACCATGTTTCCACACTGTTCATTTTATCACGTTCCAAACTCTGAAGCAAACCGTAGTAACAAACACAACAATGAAGAGAATAAGACAAAATAAACAGACTGATGTCACACCAACATTACTGCGTTTCACTAAACTATCCATGCCGTGGAAACAAATTCATCACGCCGTCATTATCTGTTCTCCACAGCCAGTGTGACCAGCTTCTGAACCATATGTGATTGATTTTATGAATCCAACTGCTCTGTAACAGCTCTCTACGTGTGTTTAGTAAAAACAGGAGCGCAGGCTGAGAACACAGTTGAGTATTTTCCCATCCATGATTCCCACTTCTCCTGAGTTCCTTCTAGCAGATTCCGGTTTTCCCCCGAGGGAAGGCTCAAGTGAATCAGAGGGTGGACGCACCGTTTCCAACCCAATCGGTCTTCCTGTGTGGCTAATACATGGGACTTCACAGCAACTCAACTCCTGGCTGAACTGAGGAAACATGGATCTGTTTTACTGAAGTCTGCCGACTTGTAGAGGGATGGACTGCATTGTACTGTAAACCATATTTATGCGTTATGCAGAGACCTATTATTATTTTCCTTTTTCTCCCTTTCCTTCAGTGTGTTATACAGGTTATTGTGCATGTAAAAGGTCTTTAAAGTTACAAAGACCAAAGTTTATGACAACAGGCGCTCCTCTCTCCCACAGGAAACACTGCACCTGAAGTTCCTGAAGCACCTTGCTGGTAGTCCCAACTTTAATATTTGACATCACATATGTCACCTTGTCACACATTTGCATAATTTATGCCTATCTTCACAGTAGAAGTTAATCTAACTACAAAGTGGAAACACAACAGAGCCTTCCAGAAACACAAATGAGCAGTGCTGGCTCAGGTTTGTGTGAGCTGACCATTCAGAAGAGGGTATTCAGGAGGGGGGCTTAAAGAGAAAGAAGCTAAACACAGAGCATCTCGGGCAGCAGGATGAATACGGGGCTGCGGCACTAGACAGTATAAGAAAACTGATGATTGATGACAATCAGCATAATATGTCCGTTGCCAAAATAAAATGTGCTGTGTAGCAGATAACCTTCTTTTAATGTAATCTGCATAAAATCTTCTGTAAAGATTGTAAACTGACAGAAGCTACAACAACCAATTATATAAAACCAGAACTTCAGCCAACTAGTCAGCACACAGTTCAGTTCAGCCATCAATAATGTAATAAATCAACACAAACACATGGAGTTAAACCCAAATGAGACAGGAAATGTGGAAATAAAATACAATATAATGCAGTGACACATACACTAGTAATTATTATTTCTATCATTAACACGGTAAATGTGACAACTTATCATGATATACATTCTAAAATATATCATTCAGCAGAAACTGTGACTGAGTTCAATTATTTGGCTAATACAAAGTTACGCTGAGGTGTGTGAATTCGGGGTAATAGTCACTGGTCTGTTTGCTTCTCCTGGCTCTCAGAGCAGGAAGCAGAAACACCTGCAAGAGTGTGTGTGTGTGTGTGTGTGTGTGTGTGTGTGTGTGTGTGTGTGTGTGTGTGTGTGTGTGTGTGCGTGCGTGCGTGCGTGCGTGCGCGTACGGGGAACACTGAGGTGGCTGTTGTTTTCATGCCAGCCATCCGGATGCTCTCTCTGCCCACTGCTCTTTTTCATTCGCCTCCACTGTGTGTGTGTTTGCAAGCCTGCATGTGTGTCTATGTGTGTGTAATACTGCGCCCAGGTGCCAGCTGCCTCATCATCACTAGTGACAGAGTGCACTGGTCCGCACAGTGTACAAACACACATGCAAACACACGCTTTCTGAAGGAACAGGATTCTATTGGTGCCACCGCATTTTGACGGCAAGACTCGATTAATTAATAAAAACAAATGCACACAGTCCGTACGCTTCAAACAAACAAGCACTTCATTAACAGACTGATCACAGCAAAGAGCTGCATTTCAGAACATCATCACAAAGAGTATGAAGAGGACCAGATGACCCAGACTTACTTGGTGCAGTCATTGAAGAGCTCCTTACACGGACTCTGCTCCAGCCTCTCCCGACACCCAGCCACGACATCCTGGGGTATGTCTGGCAGATGGGCTGCCGACTTGAGGGTCACAGAGAGATAGACAGAGGGTGAGATAAGCAGACAGTCAGGGACGTAAACAAAGTGGATGATGTTGTGATATGACTATAGTCATTGCTTAAGCAACGGTACAAAAAGTTATCATATAACCGTCTCTTCTACTGCTGTGTGTGAACGTGTACAGTCTGGCTAGTGCGGCATAACATCATGGATGTGGTTACACCTCACCTGTTGGGTCCAAGTTCAAACAAACTGCAGTTTGTTTTTACAGTTTGGTGCAGTTCATGTAGGGTGGGGACAGTGTTATAGAGCACTACGTTTTAAAAATAAATGTCTTGTGGTGTAGTTGTGGTGAGAAGACAACAGGGGAAAACAACACGGGTGTGTGTTATTTAACAAAAATAACATCTATACAGTTAAAAGTTCAACTTTACACTGTACAGCCACAAAATCCAAATCCAGCTCTTCGTCGTCACTCTTTAGTACAACCTATTTCCCTCACTGCATTTTTAGGTGTGCGCCACAATTTTTTAATGAGAATTTAAGTCTAGTTCATCTTGACCAATACTGCTAATTAACCAACCAAGACAACCAAAACAGGCAAGTTACCACTGCTTGATGCTGCTACAAAAGAGATGCACAAATTACACAAGCCATTTGTACCTATCTTTGGAAAACCAAGCATAAAGTTGATAAGGTCCAGCACATACAATACATGCTGCTTAACAAGTCATTAATAAATGCAGCATTGATTGACAGCATACAACCCTGATTCCTGATAAAAGTTATTGTCTTTCTAAATATTTACAGACAAACAATAACTTTTTTAATGTCTTGACTGTCTACTGTACCCAACTGATTATAGGAAAAAAAATCATCAAATAATTGCATTTTGTTTTCATTTATGTTTCACATAGCGTCCCAACTTTTGGCGGAAAATGATACAGGGATCAAAAATACAACAGTGTTTCAAAATGGCAGTTGTAATAAAATCAGTCTGTTCAATTAGATGAACTGTAAAATGTAGCACGTCTGCAAATGTGAGCAAATAGTATCTTAATCTAATATCACAATCATTTCTTGTGTCCACATTGGCCTGCTCTGTTATTAAGTCAGTGTCTTACCCCATTATTAAAGTATGTGTCTAAAACATTCAGTCCACAGTCCCTCCTCTTCTCGTCAGGAGCGAGCTGGTACATGGCCTGTCAGAGAAGAACAGAAGTGTGAACAACCACAGCAGCGTCGGAAGCCATACTCATTCAGCCATTTTTAATATCTCTCCAAATAAGGTCAGAGAGAGAGAGAGATGGGTCCAAGACGGCAGAGAGGAGGGTTGGGACAGGGGGGGGATACAGAGACAGGGGTAGAGGGGTTAATGATGAACAAGAGTGGGGAAGAAATTAAAGTAGAATGGTAGGGCAAGTGTGGGACGGCGCGCAAACAGAGTTTTACTGGTGCCACAACATCTCATCTTGAAGGCAGCATACAAACATCCATGTTCTTCTTCACGCTTAGTCCGTTACATCAGTCACTGACAAGGCCTCAGTTTTTACCCCTTCGCACCGTCACAGATTGTGTTGTTAGTCAAATATGGCTGTAAGCAGGGAGAGGGTCTGGAGTTTGGCTGGTTCGAGCCGTGTGTTTTGTTTGAAAACATGCTCGGCAGAAAGGAATGGAACGGAGCCGTGTGACTACACATTACAGCCAAGGCATAAAGTCTTCAGTGGGACTAGCAGCACATGTTACGCACTAAAATGCTGTTTCGCTTCATTGCTTGTATATCTGTCAGTAAGTGTGAGCATGTGTCAATCCAAGTGCTTGTACCTGAGTGCCTGTTGGGCTTACTTTTAAAGGAACTAATGTAGGTTCTTATCAAAGAACCAGCATGAGTTTTTCTTTCTCACATACCTCCAGGGGCCAAGACACAAGCTCAGGCCTGTGTTTGCCTGTTCACCCAGGGGACCTGCCTCTGACGTGGGCTTGACCTCATGGAGGAGTGCACGGAGTAGGGGAGGGGTCTGCTCTGACAGCCTGTCTAAGTTGCTAATCACCCTCAACGCCCACCCTATGCTCCTGCCAAGAGCAGGCAAAGGACCAAGTACTGACTTTCCTATCCTACTCTGTGCTCTGCGTGGCCTGATTCAGACCAGTCGTATGGGAAAAATCCCAGAGGGTCAAATCAAATAAGAGAGACTGAGACAGCGGGACAGACAGTGAGAGGATGGTTTACTATCGAACATCAGACAATAGGCAGAGTGAAGTTCCATTCAAAGTCTTACCACAGCATCCATAAACTCGATGCAGCGCTTCAGCTCTGGCCTGGTGTCACAGTACTGACGGAATAACAGCCGACCAATGGGCTGCTTCTCACATAGACTGGTGTAGTCCCTCTCTGAGAGCACAGGGGGAGAGAGGACAAGGGGGGACACAGATGGAGAAAGGTCATTAACATAGAAAAAAAATACACCACAGTACACAAAAATATACTGTAACAGTGGTGTCTGACAGTCACAGGATGAGTCTTAAAAGTCATCTGAGAAATAATGAAAAGTCTGAGAAGAAATAATGAAAAAAATTCTTCTTCTACATATATAATATTTATGTTTGGTAATTCTATGTGCTATATCGTAGGCAACTGAACCTTCAGTTTCTTGAAGACGTTTCATCTCTCATCCAAGAGGCTTGGGTGAGAACTCCTTGCTCAGACAAATTACCCACCGGATCATGTTCCATGTCACTGTTATTTTGTCAATTAGCCTAGCTTACTAGCTTAACCTATTTGTATATAGAAGCAGTAGCCGCTTTATTCAGCGATACAAATATACACAAAACACATCAGAATGATTATTAATCATTTTAAAAGTTTGTGTCCTAAAAACTGTAATACTGCTTTCACAAAAAGTATGAGCTACAGTCCTCAACCTCTGCTAACTAATGTCAGCCTCTATCACAGTATTTTCCAGAAGGTTTTTTTTCTATTTATTAAGCTGAAATGGATTTTGGATTTGATGTACTTATTTCAAGCTAAATCAATACTTACAGCTGTATCTGACAGTAAATTCATATAACATGTTGTTCAAAGCATACAAAAAACAAAACATTTCCTGCAATAACCCATCATTAGCTTTTAGCTGCAGATGTGAAGGCTAACAAAATGGGTTGTTTAATCATTGCAAAACAGATGAGGGCTTAACTTTTACCATCCATGACAATGAAAGATAGTCTTGTAACTGCAAATGTATGACAGTTAAAGAAGCTAATGTAAGTAGAATAGAAGCAAGCCAAACCTTGCTCATAATCTATAATATGTATGGACTACAACGTCATTAAAACACAACACATTGCATGTCTCTGTCTGCTCAGTGACTGTTAGCTGTGTGTGTATATGTCTCCTGTGCAGCTGGCCCCTGACTATTAGGACTAATGGCGTCCATTTGAGTCATATTTCCTCTGGTACCAAATGAGGAAGAAGACCCAGGACGTTTTCCATCACTGGTTGACAGCACGGCACACACATACACAAGATAAACATACAAACAAAAATAGGCCACACACATTCATGTACACATGCACACTATGAATAGAGGAGGAGGACGAGGAGGAGGAGGAGTGATGCATGGGATGAACATTTCTGAGTGGTGACAGCTACAGGACAACCTCCAACAGTAAATCAAATCTTCACAACAGCCCTCCCAGCTGCACTGTTTATTACACAGCATTCCCCTCCGCTCTGCAGCCCGGCGCTCCTCATTCAAACTCACCACTTATACGACCGCAAAAACAAAGTTATCACTTTGGTGAGCAAACAGTAGAGTGTAGGGATATGATATTTTTATTGCTTCCCTTTCCACTGTGTGACTGCTGGGTTTTAAATCGGAAGAACAAAAGCCCTTTGAGAAAATCTCATGGAGCGATCTATAACTGCGTTGCGCTGTTGCACTAGCCTTCAGACACTGCCTTTCATCTTTGATCACCATGTTTGTAGACGCCTGCTTTAGTGTTTCCCTATCAGCTGTGTTCAGCTGTGAGCTGGAGCTGGGAAAGCCCCTCACAAAGGCAATGTTAAGGCATCCGTACAGCAAAAATGGTAATTTGCTCCTTTAGTCTGATGCACCTGGCCAGGTGAGGACAATGCCACTTGTGTTGTGTATGATCAAATAACTGCGCCACAATGACTACTTTTCCGTCACATGCAAACAAATGTGTTGGCTGGACAGGTTATTAACACTCTGTTCAATAAAGAAGCTTCTTGTGTGTACACGTGACTTCTGCTTATGAGCTGGTTTGTTTGCAAATGGGCAGCGTGGACCTAAACAAACCGAATGCAACAAAGTCAATTTTTCCACTGTGGTTTCGTAGAAAATGAACTCAGTTTAGCTCTCTCAGTTTGAATCATTGGCGGCTGCTCATCAGCAACCAAAAAGCTAGAGATTACCGATTCTTTATTTTAGTCGACACTTTTTTCTCATGGGAATTTGTCTTATCACCTACATGTCATTACACCAGCAGGTTTAAATACATTGGGATACAATGAGCCTCCTGATAAGGTTTCATTGTCTTGCTCGAGAACAGGTTTTGCTGCAGTTTTATTCTAATTCCTCATGTTTCCTGCGACTTCTGAGGCCATTATGATCTGATCCTCCGCTGAATAAGAGCACAAATGGTCACGCTCTCAGGGGACCCACACCAGTTTGCGTAACTAAAATCACACAGAAGCTATTGAGCAATGTTCTTGAAAGGATTTCAATGCGTTTAAGTAAATTAACTATTGAGCAACGTATGTGACAGCAAAATGATCCATGTGTCTTCAGTTGGCAACAAGCATAATCCAAAATAAGAAAAGCAATGTTTTATATAAAATGAGGATAGTATGTTTTAAAATCTAAATGAATGTAGTTAACTCTTTTTGTTCTGTTTGGCCACAGGTTTGAAACACACAAATAGGTGTTTAGGGATAGAGTGTCTATATACTCTGGACATACAAAAAACACAATCTGCAGTAATTTTTTGTTCACTGTGGTGGGAGGCCTTTACTTGGTTTTTAAATGGAGGGGAGCTGTATCAGCAGTTTGGTCCATACTGTGCTTTTTCCGTTATAGTCTGTTTACAATTTAACGGTACGCAGAGAACTGGGACTTAGCAACAATCTTTACCCAGGGACACACAAATTATTTTAGTATCTATGTTTTCGCAAAGTAATGCTAAACACGTCAATTTTCTCAAAACACAGCATATTTCTGTAGGAACAACAACTACTGCCGAAGCAATCAGTGACAAACTATTGAGAGAAATGGTAAAATTAAGATAAATGTGCATTTTAAAAGGAGACAAAAAAAAACAGCAGAATCTAATGGCAGCTGAATAAATTCTTTAGTGCTGAGATGCTTGTCATTTTTGCAGCCTTAGTGAGTAGGAGAAAAACAACATTAACTACAGTAAAGTCCAAATGTCAAGATAGAAGAATGCTTAACCACATGTGTGTCTTTGCACATTCCTTCTCTTTATCTTGCCTATTTCTTGGATAAAGTTTACAGATTGATGGTTTTATGTTCACAGTCCACATTTGGGAACAGAATCCTGAGTTTTGCAGCTGAGCAAAGACACGAAAAAAAGAAAAAAAGAAAAAAAAAACTGTTTCTTTGGCCTGGCTCTGGGTCAGTGTGCAAGAGCATGTATGTGTGTCCAAGCCGATTCCAGGCTCTAAATCATTTGAATATGAGAGCGTCTGCCAGCATTCCACCAATGAAAAATTTCCTCTTTGCGTAAGAGAAGCCTCTCCTGTGTCCTGAAGGAAAACAACTGTGAAAGTAAGATGACAGAGACAGAGAAACAGAGAGAAGGAGTAAGAACTTACATGACAGCAAGGTGTCACTGAAAAATGGGACAGGAAAATAAAAGGGCTGAAGCGAGAGCTTTGAGGCTTGAACTAGCCTGGACTAGTAACTGTCTGTGCCAGTGAAGTAAGCTGCAATTACAACTTAATTAAAACTCCAATTTAGGCAAACACTGAGTGAGTTAGCGAGACAGTGAATGGTGCACAAGTGTAAGTATGTGCAATGCAGAGTCCACGGTGATCAAATGTAATGGGCGCACGTGTTCTGTATGTATTTGATGGATATCAGAGGAGAGAAAAAGAGAAGGGGAGGCAGAGGGAGAGGAATAGAGAGGGAGAGTGGCCTGAGGCTGGCAGACAAAGTGGCTGCAGCCCACATAATGTAATCTGTGCTTCCTAGAAGTACTGCACACTTGTCAAGGCTAAGGTCAAATGCCTGACATTATCAAGACACAACAAAGACACTGCTATCAGTCGCTATACTGTGTCCTTCCATCTGCTGCAGCTACACTGTGTGCGGGGCATGCATGTGCATCTCTACAAGCAGGTGTGTGTGTGTGTGTGTGTGTGCGTGCGTGCGTGTCCGTGTGTGTGCGCACGCGTACATGGACATGCCTACACGTCTGTGTGTTTAAGTAGGCAAAAGGGGATTATTTTAATCCACTGCTCTGTGATAGGGTAATTACGCAATGTAATAGCGCGTATGTAATAGTGACGTATCTACTCCTCAGCAGTTGCTGAATGTATGTGTGCGCACATACACACACACACACGTAGGCACATTTGCTGTAGCAGATTTTCAGAATCCTCTGCAAAGTTATAACTCAAATGACAATAAATATGCAAGACATGATGAATGCACTGCTTTTTCACACTTATGGTGGCGTCGATGCGTTGTTTTATGCAGGTGCTGTCACTGCTGACAACAGACACATTCAAGTTCATGATAATTACAACTGTAAGCAAGGATTTCTTGTATGAAGACAAAATGACAAGGCACAAAACCGATGCTGAGTAAGAGGTTTCACCTCAGGGAATGCCGTGCATCTACATGCATTTCACTCCTGACTTTTCTCTTACTCTCTCCTGTCCTCCCATTATAAAAGCCTCTCTCTTTCTCTGTTTTTCACTTGCTCTCACCATAACTCTGCTGTTCTGCCACTCTTATGTTGCTCCTAAGTGGTGGAAAGAGGGAGGGAGAGAGATACAGATAGTGGGAAGGGGAGGCATGGAGACAGAATAGAGGGAGGGAGAGTATGTGGGGGAGGGTAGCACTTAGCTGTGACGCACTCTCTCTCACACACACACACACACACACACACACACACACACACACACACACACACACACACACTGCTGTGGCATTCAGAGGACCAGGGACCAGGTCGGTGGGGGGAATAGTGTAGCCTAGTAGTAGTGTACTTGTCTGGGTCACAAACAGAGAACCCTGCCCCTGTTTCAAGTCAAACCTGGATGTGGAGAACAAGAAGGAAGCAAGAGTCAAGATGTTTTGATTTGGTGTATGAGCGACAGATCTGTGATACACACGTGATGTTAAGAGAGACTTTGAGATTAAGAAATGGCTGTGCAAATGGACTCCCTGAGTCAGACACACACACACACACTTATAAACACCCTGTTTCCTGTCCCCTGCCTGTAACTGCGGGTGGAGACGGGTAGAAACAGGAAGGAAGTCCAATCTGAACTTCCTCCCTCAGTTAGACCCACCCCAACGACACAGCATGGCATGTTATCTTTCTGCCTCACTCACACACACAGGCACACTCCCAGTTTCTTACCGATAGCACGGCGTAGCTCCTCGCACTGGCTGATGTGGGGGAGTTTTAGCATCTCTTTCCATTTCTTACTGCGACCGTTCCTCTTCCCTCCTCCACCTGGGACACAGAGAGAGAGATTCATATCAGCCCATCAATCAAGTCATTGTTTTGGCACTTGGAGTGGCTAAACCGCATCCAACAGTTGGCATTTTCAGCACATGAGGAGGAAGACATCCAGCAGAGTGGGTGCGCGCGCAAGTGGGTTGACCTTGCAGTGACCAGAGGCAGGGACAGCTGGTTCATCTCACCAGTCGCCTCTATGCATCATGACAGAGCATGTGGTGAGGAATGTTGACAGCCTCAAAGATCATGGGCCATACACACATCAAATCACACACTCACACACACAAACAAACAACGTTGGCTCTTTCCCTGAAGCACTGTCAAACATTAACCAAACATAGTTTTAACATTTTATCAGTTATGTCACACACACACACACACACACACACACACACACACACACACACACACACACACACACACACACACACACACACACACACACACACACACACAGGTTCTGGACACATCAAATGAGCCTGATGTGAGGGGTGAACAACCTCTAGGCACAACTGTGCTTTCAGAGGACTGGGATCACTCAATATAGTTACTGAAATGCTCATCCCAACACCAGCAGGGGTGTGTGTGTGTGTATGTGTATGTGTGTGTGTGTGTGTGATTTGATGTGTGTATGGCAACAGGGGCGAACTGAGGTACTGTACTCCTTGTGGACAGACAAGGTTACTGAACATTGAGAAGTCGGTGGAGTGTTCTGATGAGATGCTGCTTTGATTTGCTAAATAGGAGCTTTACACACACACACACACACACACACGTAGTTATTTTTAAAGACACAAGAGGAAAACATAAACTAGTGTCAATGTGCATTTGAGTTGATGCATCCATGATCAAAACTCAATCTTTCATTTTTCTGGTATCTGAAAGAAAAAGAGTGCTCGGAAAAACAACGAGGATCCAAAACAGTCCTCTGTCGAAAAGGGTAAATTAATTTAGATTTCATACAGTAATTCCTAAAAACTCACTGTAAAGTAACTTTAATTTCTTTGAGGGGGTTTTACTCTTTTTCAGCATTAGGTTCTTTTGGTTTTATAATCACTGAATCACTTTTGACTAAATACTTAATTAAAAAGATATTAACATTGAACTTAAACATTTAGTCGCTATCTATAATTTGACTGTTTTACTTTTTTTTTAACTTATTGATGCCATTTGGCATAAAGTGCTAAATGTAATTTTACCATACAATCCCTTTCCATTGCTTTTAATCTGATTTGCTGCACTGTTTACAGTGACTATTTCAAGACCATTCTATGAGAAATCTGAAAATATTTTCTACAATGTCAGTGCAACATACTTCACTTCAAAAAATAACACAAGGCATCTATTCTTCCTGGGTTTTTATCATTACAAAAAGGTATAAACTGTAAATTAAAAAGAAAAAAAAGGAGTCCATTTAAAAAGGTATATTACAATACAGACAAGATTTTGAAGATAGCTCCAAAAACACTGGTGGAAGCCTGTTGCCAACCGCTTTTTGCTAGCTGCCCTGTAGCGAGCTACCTCTAGCTACTTAGGGAGTCACCACAAGCAACAGAACCCAACTCTACTGGATTTGGCTGGGGCTAGCTGTTAGCATGCCAACTTGCCAAGTGACTACAGCAACGCTGTTCGTTTCTTCACTGTTCAATTTTGAAATACAGACTTACACATTGCTACTTTAAGAAGAAAACAAAAAAACAGACCTCTTCAATATTCATAAATTTTAATTTGTTTGGAGAAAAATGAATGAGGGACTCGGGTTAAGAACAGAAAGCTGTTGCTGCAGACAGGCATCTGGAATCAGTAGATTTAAACCCTCATCCTTCATCCCATCACTTCAAGTCCATGTTTTATATCACTGAGTAAATAAACTCAAGTGACCCAGTTAGACTGTGATAGCTTGAGGATGACAGAGAGGGAAATCCTCCGCTCCCAAGTTCACGAGACACCGGCTGGTCCAACAGTGACATGTGACAGCTGCAACA